>NC_029792.2:17677455-17681085 GCF_000816755.2 Arachis ipaensis
ACAACAACAACAACAAAGCCACTAAGCACTAAGTGGGGTCGGCTACATGAATCAAACGACGCCATTGTGCTCTGTCATGTATCATGTCTACAGAGAGACCGTTTACATGCAGATCTCGTTTGACCACCTCATGGATGATCTTCTTAGGTCTTCCTCTGCCTTTTGCCCTTTGTCCATCTTCCATCTCATCCACCCTCCTGACTGGATGTTCTATCGGTCTTCTTCTCACATGTCCAAACCACCTGAGACGCGATTCAACCATCTTTTCCACAATGGGTGCTACTTCAACTCTCTCCCTTATATCTTCATTCCTTATTTTATCCAATCGCGTATGACCACTCATCCATCTCAACATCTTCATTTATGCCACACTCAGCTTATGTTTGTGCTCCCCTTTAGCCGCCCAACACTCCGTACCATACAGCATAGCCGGTCTTATAGCGGTGCGATAGAATTTACCTTTAAGTTTTAAAGGCACTTTTTTGTCGCATATAAAACCAGATGCACTCCGCCATTTTGACCAACCTGCTTGGATCCTATGATTTACATCCTGTTCAATCTCTCCATTATCCTGTATGATGCACCCAAGATATTTAAAACTTTTAACTTTTCGTAGGATGTTTTCTCCAATCTTCACCTCTATATTGGGGTTTTCCCTTCTCAGACTGAACTTACATTCCATATATTCCGTCTTGCTACGGCTTATGCGTAGACCATACACTTCTAGAGATTCTCTCCATAACTCCAATTTCTTATTTAGGTCTTCCCTTGACTCTCCCATAAGGACGATATCATCGGCAAAAAGTATGCACCATGGCACAGGCTCTTGGATGTGCTCTGTGAGTACTTCCAAGACCAATGTGAAAAGGTATGGACTTAAGGATGATCCCTGGTGTAATCCTATACCAATAGGGAATTCCTCTGTCACACCACCTTGAATCTTCACACTAGTTGTGGCCCCATCATACATGTCTTTAATTGTCCGAATATATGCGATCCTTACTTTCCTCTGTTCTAAAACCTTCCATAAGACCTCCCTTGGTACCCTATCATACGCTTTTTCCAAATCAATAAGCACCATATGTAGATCCCTTTTTATTACTACGATACCTCTCCATCATCTTTCTTAATAGGTATATCGCTTCAGTGGTAGATCTGCCTGGCATAAATCCAAATTGGTTCTCTGTTACTTGTGTCTCTTTTCTCAACCTCCGTTCTATCACCCTTTCCCATAACTTCATAGTATGACTCATAAGCTTAATCCTTCTATAGTTTCCGTAACTTTGTATATCCCCCTTATTCTTGTAGATAGGTACCAAGGTGCTCTTTCTCCACTCATCAGACATCTTCTTTGACCTTAAAATCTCATTAAAAAGCATGGTTAACCAGTTGATGCCTTTTTCTCCAAGACCCTTCCAAACCTCAATTGGGATATTATCAGGTCCTACTGCCCTGCCATTTTTCATCTGCTTTAGAGCCTCTTTTACCTCGAAGTCTCGAATCTTTCGATAGTAGTCAAAGTTTTGATCTTCTTCCCTTGTGCATAAACGACCAAGGCTCGGAAGAGTCTTCTGTCCCTCATTAAATAACTCGTAGAAGTAGCTCTTCCACCTTTCATTAATCTTCTCCTCTTGAGCCAATACCTCTCCATCCTTATCCTTTATGCACTTAACCTGATCCAAATCTCTCGTTCTTCTTTCCCGACTCTTTGCGCTTCTATATATACCTTTTTCTCCTTCTTTCGTGTCCAAAGACTGGTAGAGACCCTCATATGCTCTTGTTCTTGCTTCACTTACAGCTACTTTTGTCTCTTTTTTAGCCGCCTTATTTTTTCCCAATTATCTGCATTGCGGCATAAAGACCACTCTTTAAAGCATTCCCTTTTTATCTTTATCTTTTCTTGTATACTCGCATTCCACCACCAGGACTCCTTGTCTCTTGGTCCTATTCCTTTAGATTCACCAAAACTTTCTTTTGCTGTTCTTCTAATAACTTCTGCCATCTCCCTCCACATCTCTTCTGCGCTTCCATTCCCATCCCACTTTGCCTCTTCTCCTACCCGTCTTTGGAAGCTTCTTTGTTCCTCACCTTTCATCCGCCACCACCTCGTCCTTGGGTTCTTCGTATGATGTCTTTTCCTCAACTTTTTCTCAACGCGAAAATCCATGACGAGCACCCTATGTTGTGTTGTCAAACTCTCTCCCGGGATAATTTTACAGTTAATGCAAAATTTCCGGTCGACTCTCCTCAACAAGAAGAAGTCGATTTGAGAGTTTGTCATGCCACTCTTATAGGTTATAAGATGTTCGTCTCTCTTTTTAAAACATGTATTTGCAATGAGAAGATCAAAGGTTGAGGAAAAGTCCAAAATAGTTTTACCCTCGGCATTGATCACCCCGAAACCATGGCCTCCGTGGATACTCCCATATCCAGTCACTTCTCTCCCAACATGGCCATTTAAATCTCCTCCTAAGAAAATCTTATCTCCCAAAGGTATGCCTTGAACCAAACTCTCTAGATCCTCCCAAAATCTTATCTTGTGTTGTTCGTCCGAACCCACTTGCGGTGCATAGGCGCTAATCACATGGTACGCACCTCCCTCCACCACAAGTTTGATAGAGATGATCCGATCTCCCACTCTCTTGACATCCACTTCTTCCTTCTTCCACTGCTTATCCACAATTATTCCAACCCCATTCCTATTCTTCACCTTTCCTGTATACCAAAGTTTGAAACCAGAAGTATCAAACTCCCTAGTCTTTGCACCAACCCATTTCGTTTCTTGTAGGCACATAATGTTAATCTTCCTCCTTGTCATGGTGCCCACCACCTCCATGGACTTTCCTGTTAGAGTGCCTATGTTCCATGTCCCAAATCTCAACCTTCTGTCGCTTCGACCTTTACCTTTGTGAACTAGCTTATTTACCCTCGTCCGTTCACGAAAACGCGAGAACCCTTGCTCATTTAACACTACATCCGGGCACCGATGCATCAGCTCTTTCTTTGACACCGTACTCGAGCCATACGATGCATTGCTTCTGGGCAACGACCTAGCTTTAGCGCAATAATGTCTTTGATTCATGTCATGGGGGTTCGGCTATATTTTTATGTTGGTTGCCGAAGACCTAACACAACCCTCCTCCTTTATCCGGGTTTGGGACCGGCTATATACCTCATTAATAAATATTTAAATTTATTCTTATAATTATATCTGTTATATTTTTTTAATTTAAAAATTATTTTACTAAACATAATTATTTTTTGTGTGTATAATTTATTAAAAGTTATTTTTATTTTAATTTACTAAATATAAATATTACAAATTTTAAAAAAAATTAAAAAATCAACTTTAATAAACTAATTTTAAAAAATAAGAATTTTACAAAACCAACTCTAAATGGCAGTACTAGGGGTGTTCACGAGTACAAATAATCTGATTACCCACTCAAAATCAATTTGAGGCTATTGTATTGGTTCTAGATCTAATGATAATTGGGTACAATCGAATCTGACCCGATCAAATTCGATTTTAATTGGTTTGGGTATTGGTTCTAGAATCGCAGAACCCGAACCAACCAAATTACCCAATTAGTTTAATATTAATTAAAATATAAATAAAATCTAATAATA
>NC_029792.2:17681091-17681442 GCF_000816755.2 Arachis ipaensis
ATTTAAGTTTGAATTTGTTGATGTATTATTTTTTAATATTATTATTACATATTTATATTATTTAGATTTTTTTTTAATTTTTAAATTTTATTTTCAATTGGTATCCAATTACTTAAACCGATTGAATCTGGGTTTAATCGGTTTGAATTGATTCAGATCCACTCACTAAAAATTATAAATCTAAACCAATATGAACCAAATAAAATTTAATCAGTTCAATTATCTTTTTTTTTTTAAATTTGAACAAACCAGACCCGTAAATATCCTTATTTAGTACTTTGATAGTTTGATGACAATTTAATATTTTAATATAGTTATTAAAAAAATTTAAAATGTAAATTAAATAAAAAA
>NC_029792.2:17681622-17692052 GCF_000816755.2 Arachis ipaensis
ATCTATCGATGAATGAAATTAACGTTTGGATACTTTTTGTTACAAATATTATGCTTCGTGGATCACACTTTGGTTTATTTTTGAACAACTTTTTAGCATTTTAAATTTTTATGTGTAAAAAGAGTAGTTTATTAACTAAAAAAAATTGTTTTATAAACTTAATGCAAAACGAAATGTTAGTAACTCCAAAATATTATTCAAAATCATTCTTCAATTCATTAACATATATAGAAGCATATATTATTGGGAATTTTGATAATTTTTTTAAGAAAAAATACTTTAATATACGGGTCTCAATTTTTATATATATTTAGTAAAATTATTAAGCACATAAATTTTGATACACAATATAAAAATATTGGAATATAATACAAAAATTTTAGTACACAGAATACAAATTTTAAAGGATTATATATTTAAAACATTAATACTAAACCAACAAAGTACATAAATTTTGATACATAAATATAATGCACAATACAAAAATTTTGTAGAAACTACATATCTAAAACATTATTAAATTATTCAACTAATAAAATACATTTGTATCAAAATTTTATGTGCTATACGTTAAAATTTTTTTGTTATTTACAAAATTTTTTATGTTATATTAATAAGTTATGTGCTGTATGTAAAAATTTATGTATTATGTGTAAAAATTTATATTATATCAATAAGTTTTTCTACTAGCAATAGCATTACTATTTTAAAATTTAAATTTGGATAAATATTATAAAAATAATAAATTTTATTAGTAAGTATTCTATAATTTTTTTTGTTCGGAGAAAATGAAGTAACAAATTACAAGGTAAAACACTTATCAATTTTTTCTCACCATAACTAAGGATGTATTATATAGCATTAGGTGGCATTCATGATATCATCATTAGGCTAATTTTGATCATTTTGTGTATGACGGCATACCAATATAATATATAAAACACAGATGGTGTAATAAACAAGCTGCTAACTGATATGTATTTAGTCTTATATTATTGACTAATAATAAACCTAATCTGGTCATCTGAAGTGAACAATTGACAAATTCGTGTTACGCAACACAATTTTTTCCCCCTAAACACCAAAATAATAATAAGAAAAGGTGAATCAAGAAGCAACTTTCAACTTTGACATGAAAGCAATTTAAGGAAACCTTATATTAACACATTTTCTGATTTTTCTGCTTATAGAGAGAGACTTAGATTCCCACTGCAAAATGGAAGGCTTTACAATAATGATTCTGTTCTTCTTCTTTCTGATGAACTATATGGTGGTGGCTTCAACTGCAACGGACACTATAGATTCACTGCAATCTATCAGTGATGGTGAGACAATAGTTTCTTCTGATGAAATCTTTGCATTGGGATTCTTCAGCCCTGGAACTTCCAAGAACCGTTACGTGGGAATCTGGTTTAACAAAGATCCATCCAAGACAGTAGTTTGGGTTGCAAACAGAGAAAAACCCCTCACTGACTCCTCAGGGATTCTGAAGCTCAACAACACTGGAACTCTAGTCCTTCTTGATCGTAACAATAGTGTTATTTGGTCCTCCAACACAGCAAGATCCGTCATGAATCCAATTGGAAAGCTTTTGAATTCAGGAAATCTTGTTGTGCAAGAAACAAGTAATAATGGTGCTAGCAAAGAAGATTTTGTATGGCAAAGTTTTGATTATCCATCCGACACGCTCTTGCCTGGACAGAAGTTAGGAACAAATCTAAAAACAGGACAGAATTGGTATCTAACGTCTTGGAACAGCTCGGACGATCCATTTCCAGGTAGATATACTTTAGAATTCGATGTCAATGGATATCCTCAATTAGTCCTTAAAGATGGAGGATCCAAAAGATGGCGTGCCGGATCATGGAATGGAGTTCAATTCAGTGGAACGCCACAAGTGAAAGAAAACTCAGGCTTTAGATATAAATATGTTTCTAACGAGGAAGAGATATATTTTATGTATGAACTTATCAATAATTCAAACCCTCATAAAGTGGTTCTAACGCCGGAGGGAATCAACCAGAGAAGCCAGTGGAATCCGGACACATCGAGTTGGACCAACTTGGCGAGGTTACCGGCTGATGATTGTGACTACTATGAAACATGTGGAGCTTATTCTAGTTGTAATGTTAACAACTATCCAATGTGTAGTTGTTTGGATGGATTTGTGCAAGATAATTATAAGGAGGAGCAAGGTTTATCAGATGGTTGTGTAAGGAGAACTTCATTGGATTGTAATGGAGATGGGTTTTTGAAGTATTCAGGGCTGAAATTGCCAGATACAGAAAGATCATGGTATAGTAGAAATATCAGCATTGAAGATTGTAAGATGTTGTGCTTGAAGAATTGTTCATGTATGGCTTATGCAGCTTTGGATATAAGTGAAGGCGCAAGTGGTTGTTTGATGTGGTTTGGTAATTTAAATGATATTAAAGTTCTGACTCCATATTCTCTTGAAGATATTTACATAAGGATGGCTGCTACAGAACTAGGTATAAATACTTTCTAATTTTTTTAATTAATTAATTGTTTATTTTTGTTTAACGGGTGTATTTTTCTTTTTATAGAAGCTATTCAGAAAAATAAATCTCACAAATCAAACATCCGAAAGAAAAGGACGATCATCATAGTTTGTGTCTTATCTTTTAGTGTTTTAATCATATGCTTGGCCTTCATCGTCTTTAGATGGAAGATACGAAGAAAAGGTAGTTAAGTAACTCTTATATTATTTAAGTAATGTGGGGAAACAGAGCATGTATTGCATTTACATATCACATATGATACTACTTATGCAGGTGTAATGAATGACTATGAGGAAGATCTACAATTGTCTTTGTTTGATATGTCCACAATTTCTTCGGCAACAAATAATTTTTCAGCTGATAACATTTTGGGAAAAGGTGGCTTTGGTTCGGTATATAAGGTAATGGAACCATTTTACTTTTGTTTTACAAAGCTATTGAGAATCATAATCTTTTGCCTATGTGTTTTTATAACTTTCAGGGTGTATTAAAGGATGGGAAAGAAATAGCAGTTAAGAGACTCTTACAAAATTCAAGTCAAGGAATCCAAGAGTTCAAAAATGAAGTTATGCATATTGCCAAACTTCAGCATAGGAATTTAGTGAAGCTCCTAGGATGTTGCATTTATGCAGAAGAAAGATTGCTAGTCTATGAATTTATGCCCAACAAAAGCTTGGACTACTTCATATTTGGTTTGATTTCAGAAAACCTTTATGATCATTCAATTAAGTTGCAACTGTACTCTAACTTGGTGAATGAGAATTCTTTTTTTTTTCTTTGAAAAATATATAAAAATGAATTTATATGAAACAGATTTTCCACTTATGATTTCTTATTAAATTTTGAGATAATCTGTTGATCCATAAACTATTTAATTATTTCTCAACTTACAATCTTACTACAAGAAAGATATAATTGGCTACTTTTTGGACAGATGAAAAGAAGAGCATGTTACTAGATTGGACAAGGCGCTTTGACATTATCAATGGAATTGCTCGAGGTCTTCTTTATCTTCACCAAGATTCAAGACATAGAATAGTTCATAGAGATCTTAAAGCTGCAAATGTTTTGTTAGACAGTGAAATGAATCCAAAAATATCAGACTTCGGGCTAGCTAGAAGTTTTGGAGGGAACGAAACTAAAGCAAACACTCGGCATGTTGTTGGAACTTAGTAAGTCTCTTATGCTTTGCAGATTATTAATATGGGTATGTTGTATGTATGATGGCTTGGCTATAGGTTTGATTTTTTATCCTTTTCTTTTCCTTTGGTTGGATGTGCGCAGTGGATATTTATCACCGGAATACATAATTGATGGAGTTTACTCAATAAAATCTGATGTATTCAGTTTTGGTGTATTGCTGTTAGAAATAGTGAGTGGAAGTAGAAATAGAGGATTCATTCATCAAGATCATCACTTTAATCTTCTAGGACATGTAAGTGTGTAACTGAATTTTAATAATCACCTTTGTTATATCTGCTTCTAATCTTAACCACAAGCTTTGCAATATACATATGCAGGCATGGAAACTATTTATGGAAGACAAAGGGTACGAAATAATTTATGCTCCAATAAGAGATGCATCTAATTTATCTTCAATGCTAAGATCAATTCATGTGGGACTACTTTGTGTGCAAAAAAGTCCAGATGAAAGGCCAAACATGTCATACGTTGTTCAAATGTTGAGTAGTGAATCCACACTACCTCCACCTAAAATGCCTGGATTCTTCACAGAAAGAGAAATGGTTGATGAAGGTTCTTCTCCAAGTAATAACAGAACATACTCAATCAATGATGTCACAGACAGCATATTGGAGGCTAGATAGGTAAAGTTTCATACGGAGATCAAGAGATTCTTGTATATATACTCTAAAAGTTAAGAACGTCTTAGACATCAATTATATTTTAAGAGTTTTATATTGTATAAACATACTACTGTACAAGTTAATCTAGTATACCACTATGAATATTGCTTCTTTGAAACAGAGTTAATGCAAGAAATGGTGAACCAGCTCCCATGTGCTCAAAGCAAATGTGGCTTCTGAAAATCAGATGATCAAGAAACTTGTCAAGAGCTTAGCAGGTTGCAGCAGGAAGCTGGAAATCAAATAAAGTGTTGAAATATATATAGTCTATATAAATCTGATTCTTCTAAATTTGTTTTTCAATTGTTATAAAGAAAAATAAAAGCAATCTACATACAATTAAAAGATAGTCAAACTATAACATAACTCTTTTTCACAATTTTCTTTTGAATTGTCAACATCCATAAATTGTACATTATAATATTTATTCTTAAATTATTACAAAGAATAAAAAAAAAATAATTTCAACTTAATTTTCAAATATCAAATAAATTAAGAGAAAATTCCACTCTCCTCTTCTGCGAGATGCTAAAATGACACTCCCCTCCCCTTTATTTTATAAATATACATTTCCCTCCCTTCTAATTTT
Organism: Arachis ipaensis; assembly: GCF_000816755.2. Taxonomy (NCBI): domain Eukaryota; kingdom Viridiplantae; phylum Streptophyta; class Magnoliopsida; order Fabales; family Fabaceae; genus Arachis; species Arachis ipaensis. The sequence continues at coordinate 17,686,599 of NC_029792.2, forward strand.
TAAAAAACCTCCTCTTTAATCCATTTTAAATTTTTTGTGTTAACTAATGTTAATTTTATCCATTTAAAAAAAAAAAATATTTTGATAAAAATACAATTTAATCAATAAAAAATAATTTATTAAATGGTATTTTGGTAAGTAAAATTTAATGATAAAAAAATAATTTTTTTGTTAAAGAATATTTTTGTAAAAAATAATTTTTTTTTGAAAAATAGATAAAGTTAATATTAGTTAATACAAAAAATTTAAAATGGATTAAAGAGGAGGTTTTTTAGAAGTTATAAGGGAGAGAAATGTATATTTTATAAATAGAGGAGATGACAGTGTCATTTTAGCATCTTACAGAAGAAGAAAGTGTAATTTTCTCATAAATTAATCTTGACTAATTTCATATTGTTATATTCTCTCTCTCTAAATAAGTAAATATGCAACGTTTCAACATATCTTGAATAAACAAATTAAAGCGAATGTCTACTTTAATTGTGACAAACAGCTATATAAAAATTATAAAAGTGTCTATAATGTGCATTTAGCTATTTAGAAATAATTATACACTTGCTTCTTTCTCACTTTTATATAGTTATATAATTGAAAGAAAAAATGAAACGTAGCATCATTGTTTAATTTTCTAAAAGACTCTCAGAGCTAAATTAAAAATGAAATAGGGAAACATTATTATTCCGATTATTCTATGGTATAATAAATTTCGTTTGATCAATATGTAGCTTCCACCTGTAGATACATTGGATTAAGGATTTAGCTAGGGTACTACTCCAATGAAATAACCTGTTAAATGTTTTATCCATGGTTGATTTTTGTGATGTGGCTCAATGATGTGAAGCCACGTTAAAAAAAAAAAACAAGGGATATAGAAGTGTTTTTTTGTGTACGTTGATGTTAACATTCTGACCGAAATAGGAGTCGAATCTTAGTTATATTAATATGCAGTAATATTATAGGGTGGCTATTTTCATGAAGATTTTATCATTGTTATTATGTGAAGATATTTTATTTTAATTATTGAATAATAAATTGTAGGATAATTTACTTAATTAAATTGTTTTACTCTCAATATTATGTAAATATATTATTTTTAAATTTAATACGTAAATACATTGTTTCACGTATCTATATAAACCGTTATTGGCAGTAATGGTTTATAGGTGTATAGAAACCGCTACAACCAGCCGTGGTTTACGTGTAAAATGGGTTAGTTATAAACCGTTGGTACCTGTCACGGTTTACGTATAATATGCATTGGTCATAAACTGCTACTGCCAGCAGCGGTTTATGTGTGTTGGTGTGCGTGCGTAAACCGCTAGAGCCTATAGCGGTTTATGTGTAGTTGGCTGCCTATATAAACCGTGGTGGTAGCCGCGGATTATTCATTTGGAGGGGTTGTGAGGTTTTTTAGAGAGAGAAAATTCTAGAGAGAGGTCAGAGCAAGTTGAGAGCGGGTCCGAGGTATCTCAACGGCGACTTCCGGCGTGTTATCATGGCAGACAGGACCTTGTATCGACTGAACGGTGTTGCGCATATTGCCGGTTCTATTGGTGACGAGGTTAGTTAATAATTATTTTTTTTTAGGCTTAGCATTTGTTAGTTAGAAAAATGGTATGTAAGGTAGACAAACTAGAATTTATAGATTATTCCCTCTAGTTTGAAATTAGGCTTCGCATGCTAGGATGTTAGTTTAATCGGTTTGGGTTAGTGTTTTGAATTTTTCTTGTTAACTTATAAATATGACTAGTTAGCTGAATTTCAAATCCCTTCAATGAATGTTATTCTACATGGTGTTGGTTTAGTTTAGGGAAAGGGACAGTTGACGTTAGTGATTTATTTTAGTTCGGTTAGTGTATTTATATGATTTGAAGTTTTTAATTTTAAAGCTTTATAATATTTTTATAATTCTGGCTGTTATTTATTCAAGTATGTGTGTTGTTATTTTTACTATCGTAATTAGTTTCTATAATTTGAAGCTTACATGTTTTTCGACGGCTTAGTTATATAGGGTTCATAGATTAATTTATTTACCGGTTCATCATTTGTTGATGATTTAAGATATTTGTTATTGTTAGATAGGGAAATTTTTTTATGGATAGGAGAATTTAATTGGACTCTGTATTTCTTTCATGTTCTGTGCAGCCCACTAGGTGTATATACAGTGTGAGACGGCAACAGAATATGCCCATGCATGAAAGAATCATCCCGTATTTAGAGAGGGCTGGATTGTACCATTTGGCCAGGCTAAACAGCCAATGGTTCTGGTTGGATGAGTCATTGGTTAGTGCGTTCGTTGAGAGGTGGCGTCCTGAGACGCACACGTTCCATATGCCTTTCGGAGAGTGCACAGTGACATTGCAAGACGTGGCATTTCAGCTAGGGCTGCCTGTGGATGGGGAGGCTGTGAGTGGTTGCCTTGGTGAGTTTGAGAAATACATGGAGGGTGGCCGACCAGCTTGGGAGTGGTTTGAGGAGCTATTCGGGGAGCGGCCTCTACCGAATAAGGTCAAGCAGATGACAGTACACTTTACATGGTTCCACGAGAGGTTTAGGGTGCTACCACCAGATGCGACCGCAGAGACTGTCCGCATCTACGCACGTGCCTACATCATGATTCTGTTATCGACTCAGTTATTTAGGGACAAGAGTGCGAACCGGGTACATATACGGTGGTTGTCATTTGTGGCAAACCTTGATGACATGGGGAGGTATAGCTGGGGGTCGGCCGCTTTGGCTTGGTTGTACCGATGCATGTGTCGGGTAGCGAACAGAAATGTGACTAACCTTGCGGGTCCCTTCCAGTTGCTGCAGAGTTGGATATTCTGGCGGTTTCCATCTTTGAGGCCGTCCGGGTTTGAGGTTTTCTCTTTCCCGCTGGCATCCAGGTATGGGTTATGTTTTTTTAATGCTTAAAAATTTCATGGGCGGTTTTTTAAGTTTGTGTCTCATATGATTTACAATTAGGTGGTCTGCCTACTTACCGTCATGTGACCATATCCTCTCCCCCCATCCTTGTGCTGTGTCCACCTCTCATACTCCATTCTGTTTGCCCAATCGCACATGGCCGGATTCTCTGTCCTCATTATATCAAACCAATAGTTAAATTCTGCTTCCGTCTTTGCATAAGCGGCATTTACCAGCCACCTCCTCGCATCCTGTCCCTTGAAAGTAAGGGCAAAATTTGCAGCAACATGCCGAATACAAAATGCCCGATAAGCATGGGGAGGTCGCCAACCACTATCGGGGGACTCTAGTGCAGCCTTGATACCGTTGTGTCTATCAGAGATCACGAGAATACCTTGCTGTGGAGTAACATGTCTTCTAAGATTGGATAGAAAGTATGACCAAGACTCTGCATTTTCTCCCTCCACGAGTGCAAACGCAACAGGCAAAATATTCGAGTTACCATCCTGAGCGATCGCCAACAACAATGTCCCGCCATACTTGCCATAGAGGTGTGTTCTGTCGATGCTTACGAGCGGCTTATAGTGGCGGAATGCCTCAATACATGGAGGGAATGTCCAAAACATGCGATGAAAGTATACTCTATCTTCATCAACTTGGTCACCCACTCTAACCGGGGAGGTCTTCAGCAGAGCAACGGAACCTTCCATGGTGGATGTGACCACAAGGATCCATCGAGGCAGATCCGCATATGACTCCACCCAATCGCCATATATCTGCGCTACTGCCTTCTGCTTCACCAACCACACCTTCCGATAACTAGGCCTGAATCCATATGTCGCCTCCGTTGCCTCTTGCAACACCTTAATCGACACCGACGCATCAGCTCTAACCAATGGAAAGATTCTCGCACAGATGACATGATAATCAAGCTGCTTGTGATCGCTCGATATCGATGTGGCCATACATGTGTGTGGTCCGTTGTACCTCCTAACTTCCCATGTGCTCTTCCTTTTCCACATGACTATCCGAATCAACCACGTGCACCCGTTTCTAAACTCCTTGCATCTCCCTTGGTATTTCAGATTGTCTGACTCCATAACCTTGTACTCAACTCCACGCCGAATACTGTAATCTTTTACGCTCAGCACGGCTTCCTCCTTACTTTGGAACGATTGGCCAATCTGAAATTCAGTCATAGGTGTCCCATCATGCATCCCCTACCCATCGAATGTTGCATCTACATTCTGGTGTTGGCCGATGGCTTCCAAGTTCAAAGAAGAGAGATGGGGAGGGTACTCTTGTGTTCCAGAACCGGAACCTCCATGGGTTGTACGTGTACCTCTTGGAATATCATCATCATTGTCCCCACCAATATCGACCGGCTCCTCATCCGAATCATCGTCACACATCGCATTCTCAACTTGATCCGGTCCGGCATCAAACTCAAAATCAGGCACAACAGGAGCCACATATGCATGAACAACCCCAGCATGTTCGGGCTCAGGAATCGGAACTGCCGCTGCTACCACTGGCATCGATGTCGAGGCACCACCGGCTGTGGTCGACTGAGGATTTGGTGCCGATGCCCCAGAGCTATCCACACCATCTTCCAACTTCGCAAGCAGCTCAGGTATCCTCACCTCCGGAAAACTACGCCTGCAGTGAAACAAGACCTGCAGGTCTTCATCCGACCCTATCACGAAGGTCTCATATCTCACACCAGTTGAAACAACGGCTATTGGAATCTTGTAAAATAACTTTTTTACCCACTTCGTCCCACAGGTACCGAACTTCCGTAATATGCTTTGCTTAATCTCTGCCAGCGTACTCGACGATCGAATAAAAATACTAAGTGGTTCTCTATCTGTGAATTTCACACCATGCCTTTTGCTCTTTTGAATTTTTCCAGAGCAGTGAACTAGAGCCACAAAACTATCTTCCCCCTCCATTTGTGAATAACACTCTACCTCTCCACATTTGCCCCCTCCATGGTTTATATAGGCAGCCCCATTCAGCATGCTTAACGTAAACCGCTATAGGCTCTAGCGGTTTACTATCACACACGCACACACATAAACCGCTGCTGCCAGCAGCGGTTTATGACTAACCCGTTTTGCACGTAAACCGCGGTTGGTTGTAGCGGTTTCTGTACACTTGTAAACCGCTACTGCCAGTAGCGATTTATATAGACTCGTGAAACAATGCAATTGTGTATTGGATTTGGAAACAATGTATTTGCGTAATATTGAGGTTGAAACGATTTAATTAAGTGAATTGCCCTAAATTGTAGGACTTAATTTTTATATGTTATAAAAATATTACTTTTATTTAAAATGTGGCCAAATAAATAAATTATACTTTTTAAATAAAGATTATCATAAAAAGATGTTTTTGACATCTTTATCATATTTTTATCTTGTTAACCGTTATTTTAGGGTAAATTTATTTATAGTTACCACGTATTGACATAAATATAAAGATTCAAAATCATATTTAATAATTGAGATAGAATATAAACATTATATCTAAGAATATTAAATTTAT
>NC_029792.2:17692079-17719015 GCF_000816755.2 Arachis ipaensis
TTTATGTTTCGATTTTTTATATTTTATTTTTAATATTTTATTTTATTCTATTTTCGAAACTAAATTCATCAGTCTCGTAGACACGGTTCAAAAGTCAAAACCATCTCCTCGTTGAAACACAAGGCATCAACTATGATATTAATAGGTCGGCATTTGAATACGTACTATTTCTAATTTTCTATTACTATTATGTATTATCTTAACATAGTAAAACTTGAGTGATAATTTTGACACCTTATTTTATGGCGAAGCAGATTAGTAAGGAGAACAACATTGACAGAGATGGTCGTTTTGCTAGCATTTTTTTTTTTTTGGTTAAAAAGAAAGATTGGGTCAGGGATAAGCAACTTTTTACATATTTAAATAATTTTTTTTATTTTTATATAGGTAGATACTCCAATAAAAATTTTATAATTGTCTTTATATAAAGATATTTTATTTTGACTACTGAATAATAAATTTTAGGATTTAATTTTTATATGCTATAAAAATGTTATCTTTGTTTAAAGTGAGAAAAATGCATCAACTGGTTAACCAAGCTTTTTAATGAGATTTTAAGGTAAAAGAAGATGCCTGATGAGTGGAGAAAGAGCACCTTGGTATCTATCTACAAGAATAAGGGGGATATACAAAGTTGCGAAAACTATAGAGGGATTAAGCTTATGAGTCATACTATGAAGTTATGGGAAATGGTGATAGAACGGAGGTTGAGAAAAGAGACATAAGTAACAAAGAACCAATTTGGATTTATACTAGGCAGATCTATCACTGAAGCGATATACCTATTAAGAAGGATGATGGAGAGGTATCATAGTAATAAAAGGGATCTACATATGGTGTTTATTGATTTGGAAAAAGCGTATGATAGGGTACCAAGGGAGGTCTTATGGAAGGTTTTAGAAAAGAGGAGAGTAAGGATCTAAGGGAGAGAGTTGGAGTAGCACCCATTGTGAAAAAGATGGTTGAATCGCGTCTCAGGTGGTTTGGACATGTGAGAAGAAGACCGATAGAACATCCAGTCAGGAGGGTGGATGAGATGGAAGATGGACAAAGGGCGAAAGGCAGAGGAAGACCTAAGAAGACCATCCATGAGGTGGTCAAACGAGATCTACATGTAAACGGTCTCTCTGTAGACATGATACATGACAGAGCACAATGGCGTCGTTTGATTCATGTAGCCGACCCCACTTAGTGGGACAAGGCGTTGTTGTTGTTGTTGTTGTTGTTTAAAGTGTAATAAAATAAATAAATCACACTTTTTAAACAAAGATCATCATAAAAAAATATTTTTGATATTTTTATTAAAATAGTTACCTTTTATATTGTTAGTCGAAATAATTATTTTCGAAAGGTTAAGCTGATTCGAAATGTTGGTAAAGTGTCGGAAGAGAAGCAGAGGACAAAAAGATACACGTATAAGCGTTAAGTGGAAGTTATTTGACACAGACTCGATTTCGATACTTTAATAAATCGAGCAGTTACTCGAATGAGGAATCGAGCAGTTTTTCGAATGAAGAATCGAGCGGTTATACGAATAGGGAAGTCGAAGGCTTTCTCTGAATCAAAGATTTGTTGGTAACGCTTATGGGTAAAAGAGCGGGAACAGTTACCCAGAAATCCGCACACAAGGCAGCATCGTGCAATTAATGGTCGGTTATAGAAGTGAGTTATAAATATTAGTGAGTCTTAGGAAATCAAGGTTGGAACTTTTCTACAGAAACACACTCAAGCACACTCACATCCCCAGTGAATTTTTAAGTCTGCCTTCGAATTCAATTTCTGTAGGGTTCCTTCCATTGTCTTCACTTTTCAACTTTACAATTTCTGTAAGTTTTAACTTTTTCTGTTCAATTTATCTACAATTTCGGTAAGTTTTATCTTTTCCTATTCAATTTATCTTCAGAGCATATTTTAATTTTATTGTTAAATTTACATTTCAGTACCCTTATTTTTTCATGTCAAAAGTCCTTTGACCCAGTTGAAGGCATTTTAATCGCTTTGTTTAAAATTCAATGCAAGCCATTTCGATTTCAGTCAGTTTTACTTTTCGAAATCTTTATCTTATGCCTTTTTCAGTTTTTGCACCTTCTAAACTCATTTCTTTTCTTAATGCTCGTCTAATTCGAGGACCTTTAATGCACTTATAGAAAAATTGGTACTTGCAAAAGAGGAGTAGGTTTCGTTCCCAGACCATTAGAATCAAACCACCATCGATTTGTTAAAAATCGACAAAACAAATTGGCACGCCCGGTGGGTCGGTTTTAAACTGAAGTGTGTCAAAAGATTTTTGGTGTCATTTGGTGTATGCAATTGAGAAGTGGAAGGATTATTCACATGACTGAAGAAGTCTCAAATGTAAATGGTGGTTCGTCCACCAATAACAGCATACCAGTAACTGTGCAATCTTCGGACGTTACTTCACGTTCAGAAGGTTTGATTGTAAGTGAAAGTACAATAGTTACTAGTGTACAAACTGGAAATAGTGGGCATAATATTCGTCCACGTGGTAACTTACCACCAGTCCAGCCTCCAGTGACTACTGGTTGGCCTCCTTATGGCCTTCCTCCTGGTTATACTCCACCGGTGAGTGGTTTCGTTCCTCCTGTTCGTTTTAGGAGTGAAAATAGAGTAAATAATTTTCAAAACCCACAACAACATTCCGAATTCTCTCATGATTATAATGTGGGCTCTACGTCAAATGCTTCTAATTCTATGGCGGTATTTCGACAACATATAGAGAAAAGTCATCATGAGTTGGTCAATTTATTAACTCAACAAATGACTACAATTCTAAATCTTATGATGGCTGATCACGAATCGAAATTCGAACGTCTTGCAAGGTGTAAGACCCATAATTTTTGAAAAATATTATTATGAGTTAATTTCAATTTATTTATTCATTAAATATTTTATTTTTAGAAATTATTTTACTAAGCAAAAGAATAAGAATTTTATACAATTTAGTTAAATAATAGAGATTCTAAAATTTAATATTTTAATTTTATAAACAAAGAAAATTAATTATATTATCTTTAATTTTAAATTAAAATATTCGATTAAAAGTCAATTAGTAAATTAATAATCAAATAACATTTTCAAAATAATTTAATAGATTAAATTAGATTTTTAATTAATACTCTATATCCCTAATTTTGTTAAAATTATCTAAACTACTTAAAACTCTAACCCTAATTCCATTACCCACCGTCACTCACCTCACCATTACCCCCAAAGCCCCAAGCTATCAAGAAAGAAAGGAAACAAAAAAAAGAAAATAGAATTAGGGGAAAAGAGAGAAGAGAGAGTTGCGATGTGAATGAAGAAGAGAGGGAGAAGAGGGAGCTTAGAAAGAAAAGAAGAGAGGGTTGCGTCGGGGAGGAAGGAGTCACGCGGCACTGCTGGGTTTGCCGCCGCCGTCGAGTTGCAGTCAATGGAGAGAGAGAGCCGCCAGGAGCTGCTGTGTCGCCATCACCGTCGAAGGACCAGCTGAGGGAGAGCGGCGCCGAAGAGAGAGGAAGACACGAGCAAGGGCAGAGGGAGAAGGGGACCGCGTCAGCTCGCCGCCAAGCTGCTGCCATCGAGGGTCCGCGCCGGCACTGTCGTCGTCGTTCCTTCGTCGCCGCCGAAGCTGGGTCACCGGGAGAAGGAGAACCCGACACGAAGAGGGTGAAGAGCCACTGTGGTTCGTTGCTCCCAGCTCGCTCTCACCACTGCCTGTGCGCCATTCATGCTGCCGCCGTTCTGTTTGCTGCCGCCGAGGATCCCGTCGCCGTCAGATCTGTCGTGTCACCGCCGTGCTTCCATCAGCGCCGTGGATCTGCTTTGTGGCCGAACTGAGCTATGTATGCAGGGTCAGAACGCGATGAGAAAGGGAGACACCTTCCGCCGCTGCCTCGTCCCCAGAGTCATGTCACCGTTGCGAACCGCTGCCGTTCTGACTATTGGAAGCTGCCATCGAGCCTTTGCCTTCTTGGTAAGCGTTTTTATTTCTAGAACCTTTGAAAATTAGTATTTCAATATTGGTTGTTAGAAATTTTGAGCTGTTGGTACATTAGGGATTCGTTTCTGGTGATTGCATGTCAAAATTGGGGTTGCTGCCACTCTTTCTGGTTTTGTTTGAATCGCGCCGCCACATCTCTGGATGCCGGGAATGGCGTCATAGCCGCTGGGACCACCGTTTGAGCCGCTGCTTTTTGGTTCATTGTTTCTTCTTAGTTGTAGTAAGAGTTTTCGTTTCTAAAACCCCCTTTAGTCACTGTTCTGTTGTCTTAGCTGAGGTTTTGCAGCGTTATTTGTTACATGATTGAGTTTCGGTATTTTATATTATGATTAGAGTTGCTGTGGTTACTATGAAAGTGGTTTGGAGTTGAGGTTGCATCTACTGTTGTTACGGGCCAAGAGAAAATGAGTTTGTGATGTGTTCTTGAGTTTTCGAATTTTGACTATTCGAGGTAGGGGCACTTTTCTTAAACTTGTTTTACCTTTCAGAGTTGTTATAGATCGATATTAATGCGTAAGATATATTTTTGTGATTTCGTAAGTCTTATGAATTGAATTGAGTTGCTTTGGATGAATGAGATTATTAGTTTGATTGATAAACTGATCGATTGACAAAGTTGGATATTTGGATTAGTTGATTGATGTTGTTAAAGTGGTTTTCCTTGAATTATCAGAGAAGATTTATTATTGACTTTTAGGTTAATTTTGGAAACGGTTTGATTTTAGAAAAGATTTAATATTGAAATTTGATTTGATATTAAACCCGATTTGATATCGGAATTTGATTTTAAAATAAATTTGGAAAGGACTTGATATTTGGAAACGGGTTATTTATTGAGAATGATTTGCTATTTTGGAAATGATTCGAAAAGTGTTTCAGGAATGGTTTGGTTTGAAACTGTTTGAGAAGACCGAGAATTCTTAACTATTGATTGATGCTGTTAGTTGAAGTTGGTTTAAATTGCGATTTATAGGATTGGTTGATTGAATTTTGGATTTTGCAATTTCCTTGGATTGAGTGTTGTTGTGATAATGGTTATTGATTGGATTGAGTGTTGTTGTGATAATGGTTATTGGAAATAATTTGACTGATTAACAGGCATTTGGTTTGGTTTGGTTGGGACCGAAAAGGGTGGCAGTGTCTGAGTTTTAGAGGAGATGTTGCCAAAATTTTATAAAATTGGAAGTTTTATTTGAAGTAATTAATTAAAAAGATTTGGTTTTAGACATTATATGTTTTAAGATTGATTTATCTATCAGAGAAAGAATTGTGTTTTGAATTGGGATTATTAATGGACAGAATGGAAAGAAGGATGATGAGGATTTTCTTTGAAATATGGTTTTTGAATGAATTTGGAAATGAGATTTAGATTGATGAATGATTATGATGTTGAGAATGTTGAGAATGTTAAGATATGATCTTTGAATTATTTATATGGCTTATGAATTTGAATTATCTGAGATACGAGGTTCCCTGGATAAAGTACCATGGCTAGCCACCACGTGTACCAGGTTAAAAACTCGATACTCTGTTGACCCTACGACGTAAGTGTGACCGGGCACTATATAAATTCCCGGGAATGTAACCCCCCATTGAGCAATATTGATTATTTGAGAAAAAACTATGCATAGACTCTTGGGGATGCACGTCAGCGGACAGTCTAAGTTCAATTCAAACTTATCGGGTTGGCTGGATAACCGACAGATGAGCCTCATCAGCCATAGGACAGGCATGCATCATATGCATTTGTATGTTTTGTTTGGGTTTGAACTGGTTTTGGTTTGCTTAATTGCTAAACTGTTTTTAACTGCTACTTGAACTATTTGCTGTAACTGCTACCTAAACCTGTGCTTTCCTTGTCTGTCTTGCCTGTGTTTGTCTTGGCGTGCTACATTTGAGAATAAACTTTGGTGCTGAATTAATGATTGTGTTGTTTACTTGTGTGGTTGATTTCTGATTGAGATTTTCTTATAAGAAAGGAAAGGTTTCTGATTTCTGAAAGATTAAACATTGTTTCTTTGAAAAGATTTTGAACGATTACTTGTTGGTTTTTAAAAGATTCATAAGGCAATGATAATCACTGAGCTTGAAAACAGTTTTCTTATTAAATATCTTCTTATGACAACTTTGAAACTCCGTGGTGAGACCATGTGGTTAGGTTTTCACCCCCCTACAGCTTTACCTTTTTAGGAACCGGATGAAGCATTATGAAGAGTTATATTGTGTTTGGTTTATATGTTGTTGTATTAATTAGATTATTTTCTTCCCTCGTCTTTGTTATTACAAGTTTGTAAGAGGGATAGGAGTTGTATGTTTTATATGTATATTATATTATGAGATATTATGTAAGAAGTCTTGTATATGAATCTATGCCTGCTTGTATTTCTCATAAGATAAAGTATTTATTTCCAGTTTTCAAAGAAATCAGTGATATGGTGTCGAGTCACAGGCTCCTATTTTATTATTTAGTATATAAAGTAGTCGTAATACTTCTAGCTATCAGAGTGGCGCAGCCGGAAGCGTTACATTCTGGTAGTGAGGGTATTACACAAGGGAAGTTAAACGGATTGCTCGAATTGTTGATTATGATGAAGGCGAGATACATGATGTCAGGGGGAATAATGAGGGATTCGAAAATATATTTCAAAATGAAAACAATATTTTAAACAGAGAGAATCCTCATATAATTCCCCGTGGTCAAAATACAGATGATGTTCTAGCCCGATTACGTGCTAATCATAGTGGTGAACGTTATCAAGTCACAAGGATTGTGGAAGATGTACTCAATCAAGTCGGTTTAAACGTTGGGTTTATGAACCGACCCCATTTTGTGTCTGCTTTCCCTCAAGTTTTTCAAATGGCTGAAGTGTCAAGAGGGGTGAAGAGTCCAAAAATAATTACAAAATTTGCAGGGAAAGTTGGAGAATCGACTACTGAACATGTCGCTCGATATTTGGTTGAGATTGGGAACCTAGCCAATGATGAGAATTTGAAAATAAAGTTTTTTCCTTCTTCGTTAATGAAGAATACGTTTACTTGGTTCTCAAATCTCAGGCCAAATTCGATAACGACGTGGAATCAGTTAGAAACTGCATTTCATGCTCAATTTTACCAAGGGAAGCTGAATATAGTAGTTACTGATCTAGTTGCTTTAAAATGAGAAGATGGTGAAACAATTGATGATTATATGATACGTTTCAAAAATGCTAGAAGTAGATGTTATGTGTCATTACCTGAGAGTGAAGTGGTGAAAATAGCAGTTATGGGGTTAGGATTCTATATGCGTCAAAAACTACTTAATGTGTATATACCTGACTCAGCCTATTTGGCTTAAAGGGTTCGTCAGGTCAAACTTATGAAAAAGAAAAAAGAGAAATATAAGAATGAACAAAGGTTAAAGAGTAAACCTTTTACTCGAAAAGAGAAAGTTGCTTATATGGCAATGGAATCCTCGGAAGAGGAGTTCGATTTTGAGGTGGAGGTTGATTTGGCTGAACTTAAGAAGGGTCGTCCATATGTTTGTTCTTTACTCAAAAAGCTCCCTAGTAATGAAAAGTCGAATGATTTAAAACTAAAGAGTGGAAAGAAATATAGTTTTGATATCTCGAAATCTGATCAGATTTTCGATGTGTTGCTTAAAGATGAACTGTTAGTTTTGCCTGAGGGTAGAACTTTACTTTCGGTGAAAGATTTAAAAGGGAAGCCTTATTGTAAATTTCACCAGGCAACTAATCATTCAACTAACAGTTGTGTTCGTTTCAAGGACCTAATACAGGAGGCCATTATGGAATGACGTTTGAAATTTGATGATGGGAAGAAAGAGATGAAAGTTGATGCTGATCCTTTCGATGCTGAGGCCAATTTTGCTGAACCATATTTTGGAGTAAATATGGTTGAAATGTCTTATGATTTTGACATGGCTCTAGGAGATTTCGAGTCACAAGTCCGATCTGTATACCCTGGAGTAGGGGATGGATTATTGGAGTTCCTTATACAGCAAAAACTTAAAGATCGAGACGTATCTCTGTATCCTCGATGCAATAATGCTATGTTCGATGCTGAAGCTACAACAATTTTTGAGAAAGAGAGGATGAAGAAAAAATTGGCTCATAGAGAGGAACATGCTTGTCAAAAGTAACCAATTAGATGAGTGGAAGGACAAAGTTCCAAGGCTCCTCAGTAGAATGTTGTCGCACCGATGAGCCATTCACAGGCTATAGGAGTTCAATAGATTCGAAATTGTCAAGAATTTCAGAGTTGAGATGCCCAATACCGACGGAACCCACAGTGGGGACATCGGGGACCTCCTCGAGATCAATATCCTTACCACTGTGGTCGAGCCAGAGGGTACTCAAGGGGTAGAGGAAGACGAGATCAACTGCAAAATAAGAAAACTCATTCTGGTAAAGGCAAGGGGGCAACGCCCTCGGTACACTCTCGAATAGTCTTTCCCTGATGGAGAAACATGCCCAAAGGGTATTCCTTCCCCTGCGAAGTTGGATAAAGGCAAGGCGATAGCTAATACTCCAGGTGCTGACAAAGAAAAGGATGTTGATTTAGATGAAGAGTATTTCGAAGAGGGAGATGATGAAATGGTTAGAACTATTTCAATTATTCCAACTGAATACTTGGGTGAGTATGAAGGCAACCCTGAAGAAGATTATGATATGGATGTTGAAGAAGATTTTTCTTTCATCCGATATGAGGATGAACCAGGGTATTTTCTGAGGCCTTCTAAAAAACAAAAATCTCATCTTCACCTACTTTATATCACTACCACTTTGAGTGAAATTAAAGTAAATAAAGTTTTAATTGATGGTGGAGCAGCAATAAGTCTTTTACCGGAGAGGATGCTGATGAAAGTTGGTAAGCATCCTGATGATTTAGTTCCCACCAACATTGCTGTAACAGACTTTAGTGGTGCTTCTACTCCTGCGAAAGGTCTGGTTACCTTGGGGGTGAAGGTGGGGTCTTTGGAGCGAAACACTATTTTTGTGGTGGTGCCTTCGAGGGCAAGCTATAATGCTTTACTGGGCCGGGACTGGATTCATGGAGTTGGAGCTGTACCATCTACTGTGCATCAGAATGTCCTCCTTTCGACAAAAGATGGAAAGCCTAAAATTGTTAAGGATGATTCGAATTTGTATGTCGAACAGCTACATGTCAATTTTAGGATATATAGTCCAAAATTGAAGCCTTTAAATGTTGACAGGGTGTTAAATTCTTACAACTGTGAGGGCTGCTATTTGTCTTCAGAAAGCCTGACGGTGAAACTGCGCTATCCACACCTCTCTGTGGCCCCAACTGGTTGGGATTGTTCGTCTTAGAATGGATTCGAGACGTTGTTCGATGGAGCATGCTCAAGATGTCTCGGATTACTTGGTAATTTTAAATGATTATATAAGTAATTTCCCTTCGGTAGAGAATAAAGGTGGTTCTTCTGATGAAGTTGAATCATTTAGGAACATAATTTCTTCTTTTAGCAGCAAAAATTCGATATCTTCAATCAAATTTAGTCATGGTTTAAGTTTTTCTTCATTATGTAATTCAAATGATATTATTAGTCACACTGCTGATGAAATAGCAGAAGTTCATTGTATTGAAAATGAAGCTGTTGTTAACCCAGCATATGATCAAGTTCATTCTATTCCTAATGAATCTGTTGATTTTTCTTCCGAGTGCATCTATGATTTAGAGCCTTTGGATTTTGAAAAACAGTCGGTAAAAGATGAAGATCACCTAAAAGGGTTTGAATCTCAAGATCCCTTAGAAGAAATTAATCTGGGATCTGTTGATGATTTTCGAATCACTTATATTTGTAAAGATCTTGCGGAAACTTTTCCATCTTTTACATGAATTTAAATATGATTTTGCTTGGTATTATCATGAGATTCCTGGTATCGATCGTTCTTTCGTAGAGCATCGATTAGCATTGAATCCAAATGCTCGACCTGTGAAGCAAACTCCTCGATGTTTTGCTCCAGAAATCAATCAAAAGATTAAGGAAGAAATAGAACGGTTAATTAAAGAAAAATTTATTCAAACCACACGTTATGTTGAATGGGTTTCGAATATTGTTCCTGTAATGAAGAAAAATGAAAAATTAAGGGTGTGTATTGATTTTAGAGACCTGAATAGTGCCACCCCAAAGGATGAGTATTTCATGCCAATAGCAGATATGTTGGTCAATTCTGCAGCAAAAAACGAAATTTTAAGTTTTATGAACAGTTATTCAGGATATAACCAAATCTTCATTGCAGAAGATGACGTGTTCAAAACTGCTTTCCGTTGTCCCGGGGCATTAGGCACTTATGAGTGGGTGGTTATGCCTTTTGGTTTGAAAAACGCTGGTGTAACTTACCAACGTGCAATGAATGCCATATTCCATGAGTATATCGGGAGATTTATGGAGGTATATATTGATGATGTTATTGTCAAGTCAAATTCAGTGAATCAACACATTGATCACTTAAGAAAGATGTTTGTTACTATGCAAAAAAATGGATTGAAAATGAATCCTTTAAAATGTACCTTTGGTGTATCGGCAGAAAACTTTCTAGGTTTTGTTGTCACAAAAAGGGGATTACAATCGATAAGAGTAAGGCTGATGCAATATTAGTATTGTCTTCTCCTAAATGGAACAAAGAAGTGCAATCATTCCTAGGAAAAGTAAATTATCTTCGAAGGTTTATTTCGAATCTTTCTGGTCGAACTCGAGTATTTGCACCTTTAGTAAAACTAAAGAATGATTCGCAGTTCGAATGGACACATGAGCATCAACAGGCATTCGAGTCGATAAAGACTTATTTATCTAAGACTCCAATAATGGCAAATGTCCGTCCACATGAGCCCTTGAAACTGTACATTAAAGCATCTACAAACATAATTGGGTGTATGTTAGCC
The DNA here is from genome assembly GCF_000816755.2 of Arachis ipaensis. Lineage (NCBI taxonomy): Eukaryota > Viridiplantae > Streptophyta > Magnoliopsida > Fabales > Fabaceae > Arachis > Arachis ipaensis. The sequence continues at coordinate 17,702,983 of NC_029792.2, forward strand.
CAAGATGATGAGAATGGATATGAACGGGCAATTTATTACCTTAGTCGAGTTTTGACTGATATCGAGGTAAGGTATTCCTCAATAGAAAGATTGTGTTTATCTCTATACTATGCATGTATGAAATTAAAGTGTTACATGGTAGCTAAACTTGTAAAAGTTGTTGCACAAACTGATCTTGTCAAATACATGTTGAGTTTTCCAATATTACGGGGTCGTTTGGGAAAATGAATGCTAGCTTTGACAGAGTTTGATTTGCAGTATGTCCCAGCAAAAGCTGTGAAAGGCCAAGTTATTACAGATTTTGGGTGTGTTTGGGAAATTTGTTGGAAGGGAAGAAGCACGTTTAGACTTCTTGAAAGCTTCAACTTTTGGTTTGGCAAAATTTTTTTTCATAAACGCAGAAGTGATTTTGCTACCAAAACCACGTTTACAGGAAGCAACTATTTTTAGCTTCTGCATTTTTTTAACGGGCTTTTAGCCATGGATACTAACCGTTTATTTACCTTTTACCAACTTTATCCTTTATGTATGTTATTGTATTATCTTTAGAATTCTTGTTATTTCTATTTATATGAGCTCTATTTTTTATTATTTATTTTTATTTTTATTTAAAAATATATTTTATCTATTTTTATATGTTATTTTTATTTTAGTAAGTAAATATTAATTTTATTATAAAATTAACTAATAAGATCTATTTAAATATCTAAATTAAAATGATAGGATAATATAAAAAAAAAATTTTAAGTTGATGTCTATTTTAGTAATTTTTTATCTAAAAGTGATTTTGAATGGTATAAGCCAAACTAACATTTTCTACTATAATCCATTTTGATAAAAAAATTACCAAACATAAATCACTTTAATACAAACTTACTTTTTATCAAAATTAAGTTTGCAAAATCAATTCTATGCAAATTTCCGTTTGTAAACTGTAATCCAAACACACACTTTATAGTTGATAACTTGAACAATCCGAATGGCTAGGGGGCAAATATACTCGACGTTAAAGTTGATTATTGGAAGTTATATTTTGATGGAGTGAAGCACAAAGATGGTCCAGGGATAGGAATTCTCATTGTGTCACCAAAAGGAATCCCATCAAAATTTTTGTTCGAGCTAAAGTATCCTTACTCGGATAATATGGTAGAATATGAGGCTTTGATTTTAGGTCTAAAAATTTTAATTGGGAAAGGTGCTTTGGAGGTCCAGATCCTAGGGGATTCTCAATTGGTCTTGAAACAATTATCAAAGGAGTTTAAGTGTAACAATGAGAGGTTGAAAAAATATTTGGCAACAGTTTGGGAGTTGTTAACTTCTTTTCGAAAAGTTTCACTGGTCTATATCCCAAGGATCCAGAATGGAATTGCTAACGAGTTGACTCAAATTGCTTCGAGGTACAGGATAGGCCCAGAAACATTATAAAAGTTGACAAATATCCGCCAAATATTGGTACCTATGGATGAAAGAGATGTTCTAAGTGTGGATGATTGGGAAGATAATGATTGGAGAAAACCCATTGCTAAGTATTTAAAGAATCCTAGCACTAAAGTTGATAGAAAGATAAAATTGTGAGCAATGAATTTTGTCTTGATGGCTGATGAGTTGTATAAGAAAGGAATCGATGGGAGTCTTTCGAGATGTCTAAGTCAAGATGATAAAGACATTGCTTTAGGAGAAGTCTATAAAGGCATGTGGTGCTCATCAGGCTGGGATGAAAATGAAATGGGTACTATATCGAAATCATGTCTATTGGCCCTCCCTGATCAAGGATTGTATCGAACACAAAGGCGTGTCAAGAATGTCAAAGGCATGGGTCGATACAACAGATCCCAGCGTCTGAGTTGCATTCGATTATTAAGCCATGGCCATTTAGAGGTTGGGCTCTGGATTTAATTGGATTGATTCACCCCCTTCATTGAAACATCATAAATTTATTCTGGTAGCAATAGATTATTTTACAAAGTGGGTCGAAGCAATTCCTTTGATCGAAGCTGGGCAAAATAAAATAATAGATTTTATTAAGGACCATATAATCCATCAATTTGGAATTTCTCAAACGTTGAGTACTGACCAAGGGACTATGTTTACTGGCCAGCGAATCAAGAATTTTATAGCTTCAAGGAATATTAATATGGTTACTTCAACTCCTTATTATGCACAAGCCAATGGCCAAGTTGAGACAGCAAATAAAATCCTGATTAGTTTGATCAAAAAATAACTCGGAAGTAGACCCCGAACTTGGCATGAAACTTTAAGCCAAGTACTGTGGGCTTATCGAAATTCACCAAGGGGATCAACAAGTACCTCACCTTATAAATTAGTATATGGCCATGATGCAGTGCTTCCATTAGAAATCAATCTTAATACTTTAAGAGTGTCAAAGCAAGACGATTTTCCAGTCGATGATTATTGGAATGCAATGTTCGGTGAGCTGAACGAGTTAGACTCGGAGCGAATTTTGGCGCTCGAAAACTTGATTCGGCAAAAAGAAAATGTTGTCCAAAATTACAATCGTCGAGTAAAAGGAAAATGTTTCAGTATAGGTGAGTTGGTTTTGAAAGTTATTTTGCCAATGGAAAAGAAATTGAGAATTCTTGGCAAATGATCCCATACTTGGAAAGGTCCTTTCCAAGTAACTGGATTATTTTCCAGAAACGCATATCGAGTCAAAGATATCGAATCTAAAAATGTAATTAATTCCATAAACGGGAAGTATTTAAAGCCATATCATTGTTTGTTAACTTAGAATTGAGATGCATAAGTCTGGGGATGAAAACAAAAGGAAACCATTACAAGCATTGAACCTTAAGGAGGAGAAAGGTAAGGCGCCAAAAGCTTTGCTAAGTCTGAACGTAATTTAATCCTTTCACTATCCATCGCCGAAAGTGCTTCGATTTGCTCATATTCTTTGTATTGGGCCTTGCCAAGTTGCTTCTCACATTCTTCTTTTTTTCCCTCAATGGAATGGATTTCTTGTACGAGCTTCTGGTTCTTGTGTTGGATAGTAGCTAGAGGTGTTGCTATATCAGCTTTTCTCTTTCGAATTTTGGCAATTTTCTCATTGATTTGAGCCAATTTTGTTTCAAGATGTCTTTTTTCTTTGTCATAATAAGCTTGAGCGAAAAAGGCTTGAGAGATTCTTAAGTCAAACTTTTCACGGGAAGCTTTTATAGACTGGAAAGCTGCAATGTAGCTATTTGATTCAGACCGAATTTTAGCTACTTTATCTTTAACCTCTTGTAGCTTATCTTGAGCAGATACACACCTATTAGCAACTTTTATGAATTGGCTAATGATAGCAGAATGTTGGGATGGAACCTGAAGTTCAAGAGATGAACCTAGGATATCAGACAGAATTGAGTTCAGGGTTGCATTATTTGTCCATTCAGAAGGTGGATGGTCCAGAAGCTTGAGAAGGGCCAAAAGTTGTTCTCGAGCATCAATACTTGGCTTAGGTGGGAAATTAGATGTAGAGGGACCTATAAGTGCAGTGGTAGAAATGGGCACCTTATCCTCCTGAACAACTTGATTCAGGATGGTAACTAGTGTAATCAAGTCAGCATCTTTAGATTCAGAGACTATGCCAGATATCCAGATCCTAAACTAGGAGGAGTTAGAAGATCAGCATCCTTGGGTGGATTGAAAATTCTTTGTGGTGAAGGGATGGTTATTAGAGCTTGAGATGGAGAATCTGAATCGGGGGCAATAGTTTCAGAGACTCGAGAAGAAGAGTCAGAATCAGGAGCCACCTGAAATCCAGTAGAGATTTCAACTTGGTTTAGTGGAGAAGAATGTTCGATACTTAAGATCTGTGTTGGAGAATGGTGAGCATGTTCTTCTGTTAAATCAACTATTTGGGTCTCAATTGAGATTGGAGAGCTACCTGGAGGGGTTCAACAGATGCAATAGTTTGAATTGATGAATGAGATGCTTGCTGCCCTAAATCTTGTTGATGTTGTTGAAATGGTTGGTCAAGCGTAAGAGATGAAGTGATCGATTGAGCAGTAGTGATAGGCTGAAATACAACATACATTAGTCGAGGTTTACTCTGATTGGAGTAATATATTCGAAGACAATATAATATTACCGGAATAGGTCTTATTCTTCAAACCAACTGAGAGCCTGAATCCGAATCAATTGTATCATCCGACTTTGAGGATGTAGCAAAGAGATTTTGAATGGATGGTTCATTATCATCAGAAGAGCTCTCGCTTGATGGTTGCAACTGTAACTAAAGAAAGATTGAAATCAAGAGGAATGCAAGCAAATGTGGTTTTTGAAGAATTTTGGTCAAAATGTATATATATAAATAAAGTACAGTTATCCTTCTAGAAGTCTTCGAAGGAGTCCGTCGACCTTTCTTCGGTAGTTGTCGTGAAGAGGCTGTGGCCTCAGCTTTCCTTTTCAGAGGCCTCTTGGGAGAGCCCTCAGCAGTAGGAACCGCTCGAATAACAGAACTCTTGATTTCTTTTATGTTACGACTGTACTTAGAATAATAAGTAGCCCACAAGTCAAAGCAAGATTTTGTAATGAATGAGCTACGATCATAAACAAGATAATTATAGCCCTCTCTTTGTTGTTGATTCTTCGAGAGACAGACATCAAGCTCTTCCTTCGAAGCCAAAGTGACATGGTAAAAGGGTTTGCTGTTCTTGGGGAGTGGAGTTGGGATAGCCTGGGAGAAGCCTAGTTGTCTGGCTGTATAGTGAGCAGCGTACAGAGTGGCTTTGAAACGTTCCTTTTTATGTTGAGGTAGCCCTGTTGGATTCACTTGCACAGCTAGTAGAGTTGCCCAACTCCTATTGGCAAGTTCATTCTCCTTGGTGTCATTGGGGAAAAGAAGACGTTCGAGCCAGGCAGGACCACAATTTCGACACAAAAAAGGGGCGAAATTGAGGTCCTCGTTATGGAAATTTTTACAAGAGTGAAAAAGGAAAAAAATAGCCCAAAATCGGTTCTCATCTGATTGAGCTTCTGGAAAATTTGGTTTGAAATTAGCTAATCGAAAGCCCTCGATATGTTGTTTGTCTGAAACGCCACCTCCGGGCTTTATCATATATTTTTTGAAAGTGGCATTAAGCCAGAGTTGGAGAAGCCAGAGAAGACCTCCCGTGCTAATCAAGTAATTGCTTCGAAGACAGTTGACAAACTGGACAAGCTCTTCGAAAATATGCCCTAGAAGTAACTTGGCCAAATTGAGGTTGTTCCCTTCATGAAGGAGGGCAGTAAGTGGAAGGAAAAGCTTCTGCATTTGAACACTTCGAGAGTAAAAGATTATTGCATTCAACCAATAGAATAAAAGGCCACATGTTCATCATCTATAACAGGGTCATTTTCTGCGCCCATATGGTGAGCAATGAAGTCACTGTAGGAAGTCATAGAAGCAATGCTGTACTGCCGTTTAGGTTGCATATCAGAAGTAAAATCTGGAGGGCTAATTGAGAGCCCTGTAATGGCAGCTACATCGAGGAGTGACATACCAATCATCCCACAAGGAAGGTAGAAATTGTTGGTAATCCTATTCTAGAAATGGGTTACGGCCCCAATCATCCAAGGATGTGTTGAAGGAGAAAAGTGAGAAAGCCGTAGAAGATCTTGAATCCCAAGAGCCCCCCAGGTAGTGTTCTTCACTAGTGCAAAACGCTCATGCCAGGCCATAAAGTCAGTTCCACGAGGGGTGAGTTTAGGGTTATTCCTAAAGGGTTTTTGATTGGTAAAAAAGGAGATATCAAGATCTTGATTAATCAACAAGTCTTCCCCTTGAGCGTTTGGGAAGTAAGGAAGTCGCTTGTTCGCCCTTTCTAAACTCTCGATGGGACCAACAAAACAATGGGTGTCATCACCCACAGTGAAGGGGATAAGGATTCTGGGGTCATCAAGTTGGAGTAATGGGTCATCAATGATTTCATCATTGGCCTGGTTCAGCATGTGTAAGGCTGGAGGAGCCGGTGGTGGCACCATAGGATGCTTGCCCTTGTCCTGAGCAACAACGTGAGATGAAGTAGCAACCATTGATGAGAAAAGAAAAATGAAGGGTGAAAAATAGAGGCAACTCAAGAAGGAAGAATGCAAAAGATATTGAGAGAATAAGAATTCGAGAAAGTTAAGCAAAGATGGAAGTTTTGAATTTAAAGGGGGTTTTGGCTTAGCCATTATGCAGAAAGAATTCAAAGAGAAAAGATGTAACTTTGCGAAGAAGGCGAAGTGGTGGAGAGAGAGATTGTGAATCGTGGCAGACGTGTCAAACGGGTCAAAATTAATGGAGAAGGTAAATGGCAATTATGATCAGTTAAAGTGATTAAAGACTGGATTAGGATTAAGTATTTCATCTTCCAAGAAATGACTTCGAAAGCAAACACATTAATCTTAGGGGGCAATTTGTTAGTCAAAATAATTATTTTTGAAAGGTTAAGCTGATTCGAAATGTTGGTAAAGTGTCGGAAGGAAAGCAGAGGCCAAAAAGATACACGTACAAGCGTTAAGTGGAAGTTATTTGACACGGATTCGATTTCGATACTTTAATAAATCGAGTAGTTACTCGAATGAGGAATTGAGCATTTTCTCAAATGAAGAATCAAGCGGTTACACGAATGGGGAAGTTGAAGGCTTTCTCTAAATTAAAAATTTGTTGGTAACGCTTATGGGTAAAAGAGCGGGAACGGTTACCCAGAAATCCGCACACAAGGAAGCATCGTGCAATTAATGGTCGGTTATGGAAGTGAGTTATAAATATTAGTGAGTCTTAGGAAATCAAGGTTGGAACTTTTTTCCAAACATACACTCAAGCACACTCACATCCCAGCAAATTTATGAGTCTGCCTTCGAGTTCGATTTCTGTAGGGTTCCTTCCATTGTCTTCACTTTTCAACTTTACAATTTCTGCAAGTTTTATCTTTTCCTGTTCAATTTATCTTCAGAGCATATTTTAATTTCATTGTTAAATTTACATTTCAGTACCCTTATTTTTTCATGTCAAAAGTCCTTTGACCCAGTTGAAGGCATTTTAATCGCTTTATTTAAAATTCAATCCAAGCCATTTCAATTTCAGCCAGTTTTACTTTTCAAAATCTTTATCTTACGCTTTTTTTAGCTTTTGCACCTTCTAAAATCATTTCATTTCTTAATGCTCGTCTAATGCAAGGACCTTTGATGCACTTATAGAAAAACTAGTACCTGCAAAAGAGGAGTAGGTTTCGCTCCCAGACCATTAGAATCGAACCACCATCGATTTGTTAAAAATCGACAAAACATATGATGATTATTTTTTTCTTCCTGTGATTTATTTGCAGTGAGGAGAATGTATATTTACTTTGCAAGAAGTTGTACACTGATGGAATAGCCAATGCTGAAGGATATGATATTTTTGCTGTTTTCATTTCCAATGAAAAGAAGCAGGCATGTACCATGTCATATACATTATTATTTATTCTTAGTCTTAGGGGAGATTTGTAATTTGCTTGCTAGTTTTCTTGTTCAAGGTGATTCACCTTACCTAGTAACTTTAATTTTTTTCCACACAAATGAAAAGTGGAGGAAATATCCGACTCCACTCGACCCTCTCATTCGTTCCAATAAAGCCAAAGGATAAAAGGTAAATTTAACTAACTACTACTCTCACCTTCACTCTGGCTCATTCCTCTGCATTTTTGTCTTCATGCATTTTTTTTTATTCAATTCATTTCACGTGCTTAAATGATAATGGGGGATGAGAAAAAAGATATTGTTAGATCACTACAAATTTAACACCATAATAAAGAAATTACAATATTAGATATAAAAGAATCTTCAACCCTTATTCTTGATCATTTTCAACATCTTCATCATCATTAAAAGTTTGCAAATCAAGATTTAAACCTGAAAATCAAAAGAGATAACAATTAGCAAATTAATTGGTACTATTCAAAAAATTAGCATAAATGAAGATTAAACAATATATCACCTTTACTTCCCAAAGGTGCCCACAACCAACTTTGGCCACACATCAAAGCTTCAATTATGTCTTGTTTGAGCTTTGCACGATGAGGAAAAATTACACGACCACTTGTACTAAAAGCATATTCAGAGGCAACAGTGGATACCGGAATAGCATATATATCCTTAGCTATTTTTGCAAGAACTTTAAATTTCATCTGATTGTTCTTCCACCATTTCAAAACATTAAAGTTATGATCATTTGGAGGATGAATTTCCTCCTCAAGATAATGATCAAACTCAATATTTATATATGAACTCCTTGTCATTTTTCTTCTTTTAAGATACACCATATAATCATCACCCCTAAATAAACTTGTATTTCCACCTTCATTAACTTCTTTTGTACCAACACCAACACCGACATGTGACACATCAGAACTCATTTTTTGAGTGTATTCATTGACCAACTCATTACACAACTGATGAATTCTATCAACTTTCTTGGAGCATTCTGTTGGATCTGGATATATTTTTTCAAATTGAAACTCAACCCCAACCATCTTGTACCTAGGGTCTAAAATAACAGCAACATCCATAATGCCATGAATTTCATCCCAATACTTTTCAAATTTCTTGTTCATGTTAGATGCCATATTAGCAATTAACGGATTAGTAGAAATTTTTCATTCATCCAATGACACTTTTATTTTACAAACCAGAGTAAAATAAAGATTATTAGTTAGAAATTTAGACTCAAAAAACAGTTGAGTAACATCATAAAACAACTTCAATCTATCACATATTTACTTTGCAAGTTCCCACTCCTCATTACTTGGCACAGTTTTATATTGGGGTTCCTTTTGCCTTAACCTAGGAAAGACAGCTTTATACAACAAAGCAGTTTCTAACATTAAATAAGTTGAGTTCCATCTAGTTGCGCAATCAAGAACTAATTTCCTAGTAAATGAGATCGCTGTTTTAGCACACCAACTCACAAAAGTTTCATTCCTTTTCTGTGTTGCAGTCTAATACAATACTCTACTACGAATCTTTTCTATACTTTTCTTAACAATACTTAAGCCATCCTTCATAATCAAATTCAATATATGAGCACAACAACACATATGTAACAATTTACCCCCCAACATCAAGCATGAAGAATCTAAATGCCCCAACAGTCCATCTATCATAGCATCATTAGTAGAACAGTTATCCAATGTAACAGTGGACAATTTTCTATCAATGTTACATTCTAACAATATTTTCATCAACGTTTCAGTGAGAACTTCACTTGCATGGGGACAAGGAACATAACAAAAGCTGAAAAGATTAACAAACATGCATGCATTTTTAGATTAACGAAACTCAACATATGAAAACAACACAATGTATAAAAGTTTATAAAAATTCTTAAGGTACCTCAATAGGCGCATATGCAACTTCCACGAACTATCAATATAGTGAGCCGTGACAACTATGTATCCTTTTTCTTGGTTAAAAGTCCACATGTCACTAGTTATTGCAACTCTACTATCATTTTCATCTAGTTGAAGAGTTAACTTCCGCTTCTCATCCCCATACATCTTCAAGATGTCTTTTCTGACGGTGTTTCGACTAGGCATTTTAAATGTTGGTTGCATTGAAGCAAAAGCTCGCCTCAATCCATGGTGGTCCACACAACTCATATGATACTCATGCAAAATAATCATTTCAGCGATACATTTCCTTGTAAATGAAGGATCAAACACAAAGCCATCTTCATTCACCTTTTGCTTTTGTGATTATTTTGACAATGATTCAACAATTGATGATTGCCTAGAGTTTGCCACTTTTATTCTTTTACAATATCGATCCACATGATTTCTCAATGACTTGGTACCATTCCTCGGATTTACACTAAGCACACTCTTGCAAAACTTGCATTTCGCCTTCTATTCACCTTCAACTTTCAAACGATCAAAATACTCCTAATAAGCACTCTTAACATGAGTCTTATTGTCACCTTCATTAAGAGTTGATCCTTCTGAAGTTGAGACATTATCCGTTGCTTGTGGAGTTTCTGAAGTTAGATTAGCATTATTTTGAACTTCAATTTCATTATCATTAGGAGCAACACTGTTGCTTTGTGTGTCTTCTCTAGCATTACTAGCCATGAAGTAATTTGAAAACACCTATATCAATAAAATTAAAATTAATGAGGGTATAAAATTAGCATAAATTATATCATAAATACATAAAAATCAGAATACACAATTGCAAAATCAGAATAAAATCAAAATTAAAAATGCATAAAAATGATAATTCAAAGCATAAATGCACAAAATAATAAATACATCTACTGATTTTTTAATATTTCTTTGTTCCTAATATAATAAGCTCACACACTAACCTCCTGTTACTGGTGTAATTATACTAGGCAAAATTTCCATTGCACAAGTATATTCTAAACCATTAAATTTCCATTGCACAAGCATATATTGAAATGTGATTGGAGGAGAAATTGGAATGTGATTTGATGATCATCCAAATTACCTGATGATGCATGACTTCGTCAATTCATAGAATCAACAATTCCATATTAACAATATTTTAAACAAAACAAATTATATCTAGAAGAATGTCAATTATTATGTAATTATCAAAACACAAAAGAAGAAAACAAGCTTTATTTTGGTATTGAAAGAATTAATTAATTTACTAAACCATACAAGAATTTTGGGAACCTTAAAAACAAAATTAATTTAAGTGTTGACACTCCTTGTTGAAAGTCCCTATTCAAGCAAATTAAAATTTTGTTTATCTTATTTCTACGAGTACAGAGTGCTTATAATGTTATAAATCAATACTTAATATGTGTAAATCAATATATGCTTGTGCAATGGAAATTTAATGGTTTAGAATATCTTTCAAAGAAAAAATGCACAAAAATCAGAAGTTTTAGGCAAAATTTAGCCAAATTTATTCAACCAAAAACTGCAAAATACCAAAACATATAAAAAAATAGTTTTAGGCTTATTATGCCTTATGCCAAGCTGCAAAATAAGACTGAGAAAATAGCCTCTGTGAGCTTTAAAAATGTCCATATATAAACTCTTTTCTACATGATTAACACTATTACACTAAGCGTATTGCTCTGGTCTTTATTCTTAACAAAAGAAACAGAATAGTTTGTGATTCTCTCCATAATTAGAAAACCATGAGCATATTTCCTTTCATAAACCAAATCATTCTGCTCCTTCAAGGGTCTATTCAGTACTCAATGACAATTGTAAAATCAGAATAAAATCAAAATTCAGAATAAATAAGAATGATAAATCAAAACCAAATATGCACTTCTTCTTGTTCTTATGCATATAACCAATCAACAAAGAAGCCAAAACAGCTTCAATTTTTCAAGCTTTATTCCAACTAAGTCTGATAAATTGAACCAACAAACATATTGTTCCCTAAATCAAGCTGTTTCAACCCACCAAACTTAGTAACAAACTCAGAAAACTTCCCAAAGAATCTGTTATCACCCAAATCAAGAAACTGAAGACTCTTACAAGAAGAAGAGTTAGGCAATGCAGGTTCTGAAACATTCTCATAGAAGGAGTTTCCATAAACCCTAAGAGAAACAAGTCTATCACATAATTTCCAAATTAAAGCAGGAATCTGCCCAGTCAAAAGATTTCATGCATTGAATTTTAAATGATCTTTTGAGCATCAAAATTAATTTTAGTTTTTGCTTAACTATTTTAACATAAAACATAAATCATAAAAATTAACTTAAAAAGAAAAACTGAAGAAGCACAGAAGCAGTAAGTAGTAAGCGAGGAGTGCTTAGTGCTTACCAGTCACCAGAGAGATGACGAGGGATGAAGGAGGGACAACAAAGACCAGAGACCACAGATTGGAGAGGCGAGTCGGCGAGGACAGTGACGGCGAGAAGCGGGAGCGACGCCGACGTGGGGATCTGGTGAGGATCTGAGCCCTAATTCCTAGGGTTGGTGAGCGACGGCGGCTGTGACAACGCTGACCGGCTTACAGCGACGGAACAAACTGTGACAGCAAGTCGGCAACTGACTGGTGGTCTGGTGTAGCTGAACCGAGGCTATGGTCCTTGGAGAAGAGATGAAAAAGTGACAAAGTGAGTTTGCCTAGGGTTGGGAACTAAAAGGGAGTGACAGTAAGAACTAACCCTAATTTCTAAAATTTTATTTATATATCTCTGGGTTGGGTTTAAACCCGCCCCGACCGGGTAGGGGCGGGGTGGGTACCCGCGGGTACGGGTACTACTGCCATCCCTAGTTGTTTCAGATACAATTAGCATAGAAATTAAACTGTCATTTCTTACAATAATAGTAATTTTGAAGGTGAAAATGGTGCTGGGGCATGCAGGTTAAAATCTGAAATGGGAAGGTAATAGAAGTGGTGGCTTCAGAGAAAGGATTTTATACTGTTGGAAAATGATCTCTGCAAAGTCACACTTTGGTTGATCTTCTGCAACAGCTAAGTCGAGGTTTCGTTAATGTATGTATTTTTCATGCTGCACTATTTTTTTGTGTTGGTTGTTTTCTGGTTACTAATCATGAACTTGTTGCTGTAATGGAACATATTCATGTTTTAAGTTTTTACATTTTCTATATTCTGTGTTGGTTGTTCTGTAAATTTTAAACAAGCACAATTTTGAAATTCAAGTTTTCTTTTGAAATCCTTTTAAATAATTTTCTGATTGGTGCAGGCATATGAATCTTTAATGAAAGCTTTCTCTAAACATAACAAGGTAATATTTATACCAATTGATTTTATTTTTACTTTTAAATAAAAAAGTGTTTTTCTTTTTCTTTTTCTAACAATTTTATCTCGTTCAGTTTGGCAATCTTCCATATAGATTCTGAGCAAATACTTGGCTTGTCCCTCCATTTGTTGCCGAGTCACTTTCAAACTTTCCTGCCCTTCCTGATGAGGACAAAAGCTGGGGTGGTAATGGTGGTGGCCAAGGTAGAAATGGTGAATATGAGCTTAGACAATGGGCTTTAGATTTTGTAGTATTGGCTTCTCTTCCTGCAAAACTGAAGAGGAGAGAGTGGTCAGAGATAAAAAAGCTTTCCTGCTGCACAGTTGATTTGTTGATACCTCGATATTCATAGCCATCAAGGCAATACAACATGTCATGGAATCCAATATAAAGAACGAATCAAATTCTCCAATTTCAATTCTACATGAAGAGCGCGTAGAAGACTTGTCAGTTGTTGTCAAATGCGATATTCGCAACGGAAATAGAAAGTATGATTCTATATCTAATGAATCCAGTTTGCATAAGGAGGATGTTCAGAAGAATTTGCTCAAAGGTTTGACTGCAGATGAAAGTGTAATTGTTCATGTAAGTTGTAATCCTATCTAAGAAATTTGCAAAAGAATCAGAATGAACTTTGCTTACTTTCAGTTTTGCACTAAACTTGTACAATGATTATTGATTAATGAAAGAGTCTATAAAAATTTTATTTTGTGAATATTTGAATTTAATAAAATATTTTATGTTGAGTAATTAATTTTAGTATAGTTATATTGTGTATAATATAAAATAAAAAATAGTATAATATAACTAAAAAAATATTACTAAAGATTTTTTGTAATATTTTTTAAGTGTTACAAAAAATATCTACGGTAATATTTTTCTAAGTGTTACAAAAAATATCTATGATAACATTTTTCTAAATGTTACATAAAATATCTATTATAATATTTTTTAAGTGTTATATATATAAGTAACATTTTAATACGATTTAGTAATATTTTTTAAATATTAGTAAAAATTAATTATGTAGTAATGATATATATTTATAAATAGTAAAATATTTATCAATATACATTCACTCTTTTAAGTATCTGGTTAAGAATGACCAGATTAATTTACATCTATCTCATCACTATTGCCAGATTAATTTACATCACGACAGATAGAGCCTACTAGCAAGTAGTAACACGGTAAGTGCTTGTACCTCGATGGTTTTCACAGTTTAAGTATTTATTGATTTTGCCTTTAATAATATTAAGAAATTGAAAATTTTTAAAATAAATTGTATTTCAATATTTAATTTTTATTATAAATTCAAAAATTAATAACATTCTTATAATAAATATTAAAATTTTATCAAATGAAAAAAAGAAAAGGATATAAGATTCGCGTTATATTTTAATACTTCTTGTATAATGAACATTTTATGCGTTAGCTTTCTTTGTCAAAAGCGCTTTTCGAATATGCGCTTTCTAATCAAGATACCAAACAATAATAGGTACTACATGAAAAGTAACGACATGTAAATAAATAGTTTTGAAAGAGTGGTATATTGATAATAAATTTTAGAAATTGTGGCATATTATTAAAAAGTCAAAAGAGAAAAAGAGAGTGGAAAAAAAAAAAGAAAATTCTTTAATTTAAAAAAAAAAAGACAGATTTTATTTTAATTATAATAAAAAATATTACATGATATATTTTAGTTGACAAATTAGTAATTAGTGATAATATATGAGATGGTGGAGTAAGTGGAGGAAGAAGAAATGTAAAAAAGAAAAGAGGAGAAAGGAGAGACCTTGATTTTGAAGAGATATTTTAATTTTGTTCTTGCTGAGGTTTGGGCGCTGTATAACTTATCTATCGGTGAATACTTGTAAGCTCTCCGTCAAGATGAGTTATACGTCGGTAAGGAGAGAACAAAAGGGTGGATATCTGCAAAAGACACTCCGACGCTCAAGTCAGTAAGTGTTTAAGAGGTATAAGAATAATTTTATGAATATAGAATGTAAGATATGAAATAGAAGTTATCACGTATTGTGTGTCTATAATAATTCTATGAATAATAGAATGTAAGACATGAAATAGAACTTATAGAACTTATCATGTGTTGTGTGTCTATCTTGAGATATAGAAAAATTGATGAAAGATATTCATGTTATGACCGTTTAGTCGTTAAGATGGAAATAATGGTCATTAAGTCGGTAATGAAGATGTCAGTTATAAGCAAAGAATGAATGATAGTTAACGCCAAGTTATAACTCATAATGCACAATAAAGACCGAGTTATAAGATGACGAATCACAGCCCCCAAGCTTTGTTTGCCGATCATATGATCCAGGCTTAAGCTTAAAATAAAATGAGTTATAATTCGATTAAAATATAAGTGAATGATATGGTGAGCCCCCAAGCTTAGTCGGGTTATTATGTCGGCACTTATTCAAAAAATAATTGAGTGATAAAAGTCTTCAATCAAGATAGTTGTATGAGGGATATTTTTCCGCTTAAGAACAATTTTAGCATTTGATTGTATGTGAACTAAAAAATTCAAAAATAGATATCCATTGACGGAATTGATTATATGATCCGAGGATATAATGGTTAATTGTCTTAGAAAATTTTCCGGCCCACAACAGCTTATTGATGAATTTCTCGCTCGCTCAAAACAATTAGTTATTGAATATTTACAATTTATAGTGAAGGTTATACGACATGAATAAGATAAATTGAGAAAATGAATACCTTGAAATGTGAAAGAGTTCAAAGTAAAAGAGTTCAAAGCAAAAGAGTTCAAAGTAAAAAAAATATGCCTTGAAAGTTGATAATTGTAGAGAAGAAGACAACATATATGAATGTCATACATGTCAAATGTGAATATCTGAATTTTGTTTTGTAGGACATGCTTTAATTTGATAATAAAACAACAAAATAATAGTTATTGAATGATACATTTAGTATAATATTTTTAGCAGTTACATATGACGAGGGATATTTCTCGTGTAACAATAATAAATTTTGAATGTTTGCACGTATTTTTGCTTAACTTTTTGTATTAAATCAATAACAACATAAAATTAATAAAATGAATAGTGCAATAGTGATATATTGCTAGAGAATAATATATAATCAATCAAATGAGACATAGAGCTATTAGGATTATTTTTGAACAATTCAATTTTGAATTTAAGTTCATGCAAAAGTATATTTAAATTTATAAATGTGGTAAGAAAAATAAATGAAGTATTGATAATAAAATAAATAATAAAAATTGAAATAGTATTATTGAAAAATTTCATCATGAGTTTTGAAAGAATTCAATTACATTTGAAACTTGAACTC
>NC_029792.2:17719580-17750561 GCF_000816755.2 Arachis ipaensis
ATCTAATTGTATAGATGATAATAATAAAAATAAATAAATATAATTTATGAAAAAAAATTAGCATGATCGTGTGAAAATTATAATGCCATATAGAAATGATATGTTTGGAATTTGTTCATGAGTGATTAATGAATTCATATATAAATTGAAATTAATAAACATGCTTTTAATTTGATGTTGTAGTTTATCAAATGTTAAGAATGATTTTTAAATTTTTTTTTATAGATATGCAGACCTTGATTTTGGAGTATAGAGAGCAAATTTAATAAAACTTGAATAATAATAATTATTCAGGAATGTTTTGAGTATAAAGAAGTTTTTGCGCAACTGGAGTATAGAGAGCAAAACATGTTCGACAAGTGTGATACATGGATAAGAATAGCTAATGCAAAGAATAAATCATGGTACGTTTGGATTTAAAATGACAATGATATATAGGGAGAGGTTTTATCAACGCTCTCATGATAATAGATAAGAAAAAAGTAAGAGATGAGGCTACTGTGTAGTAGATGATCCCAAGAGCTAAAAACAAAATTATAAGTGATTATATAGTAGGTTTTGTACTCTTTCCGCTTTTGGTCAAGAATAAAAAAGATAGAACATTGCAAGTAATTAAAGAACATGAAATTAAAGAAATTTTGTATGTGACATTGATAAACTACTATTTCATAGTTTATTTTGTATTAAATTGAGTGGATTTTGTCAACTATTTTCATACTTATTCATATAATTTGCATGTTTTTAAGCTTCCTTCCTAATTTTGTGCTACGATTGAAAACATGCTTCTTAGGCCTTAAAATCGCTAATTTTTAATCCTCTTTTATTACCATTCGATACCGTGATACGTGTGTTAAGTGATTTCAGAGTTAATAGGGCAGGAATGGCTTAGATGATGGAAAGGAAGCATGCAAAAGTGGAAGGAACACAAGAATTTAGAGATTTGAGAAGCTGGTCTCCACGCGTACGCATGGCTGATGCGTACGCGTGACCAAGCCATAACCAAATGACGTGCACGCGTGGCTGACGCCTACGCGTGGCCAGTGCAGAGTCCAAGCGACGCGTACACGTGGCTGACGCGTACGCGTGATGAGCGTCATGTGCCTCAGTAAAATAAATTCGCTGGGGGCGATTTCTGAGCTGCTTTTGACCCAGTTTCAGGCCCAAAAATGAAGACAAGAGGCTACAGAGTGGAGATGGAAAGATCATTGGAATCATTCATTCATACACACATTTTTAAGTTTAGTTAGATGTAGAGTTCTAGAGAGAGAGGCTCTCCCCTCTCTCTAGCTTTTAGGGTTTCTTTTAGTTTTATTTCTTTTCAAATTCAGATTTCCATCTTGCTTTAATTTAGTTTCTTTTCTACCTTTTATTGTTCTAGTATCTTAGTTTATCTTCTATTGTTGATTTCTTTATTTTTCCAATTTAGTTTATGAACTCTTTTTGTTAGATTTAATTTCCCTTTAATGCAATTTGAAGTATTTCATATTTATGGCTTCTTTCTTTAATTGTTAGTTATTGATTCCTTGCATGTATTAGTCTTATATTTTACTATCTCTTATTAATTTTCTATGTTTTTATTTTGTACCTTCCAAGTGTTTGATGAAATGCTTTGTCAGATTTAATTTTAAAATAGATTTTTGTGTTCTTGACTTAGGTTGATGGTTTGGAGACTCTTAGATTGTCAAGGTCTCTTGTTGATTGGTAATTGAAGATTGCCGGTTGGCTTGAACTTCACTAAATCTAGTCTCTCACTATGAGTGTGAACTTAAGTTGATTGTATGCACTTGACTTTCCTCCATTGGTTAGAAGTTAACCAAGTGAAGGCAATTTACATTTACCACCACAATTGACGACGATAATGAGGATAGGATTTCTCATTCTCTTTCCTTGCTAAGAGCTTTCTTAGTTATTAGTTTATTTCTTGCCATTTTACTTTCTTGTTTCTCATTACAAAAATCCCAAAATTATACTTTCCCATAACCAATAATAAACTACACTTCCCTGCAATTCCTTTGAGAGATGACCCGAGATTTAAATAGTTCAGTTAATTTTATTGGGTTTGCTTAAGTGACAAACAGTTTAAACATTGATTGAGGTTCAATTGTCGGTCTAGATCTATACTTGCAACGCGATTGTTTTAGTAAAAATTCTTTACCGACATTTATCCTCCGTCAGACATACATTGATTTATTTAAATTTTTAGGAGTTTGAAGTGCATATTTTTAGGTTTCGAATTATTGATAGAAAGTATAAAAAATTAAAGATTAGTGTCAGTCATTTCATTATTCTAAATGAATTGTTTGTAAAATCCTCAATGAATATTATTTGGCCTTATGAAAGTGAGTTTTGAATAGAGATTGAGAAATAAAAACAATTAGAATAGATAAATTACTAAAATATGTAAATATTATTTAAAAATTAATTCAAGTATTTGAATAAATTCAAATTCTTTGAATCTATTCGGTGGAGCAGGAAATTAGTTTACCGGCTCCACGGTGGGTGCTAATTGTTCTTGTAGAGGTTTGGCCGCTGTATAGCTCATCCATCGGTGAATACTTGTAAGCTTTCCGTCAAGATGAGTTATACGTCGGTAAAGAGAAAATAAGTGTTTAAGAGGTATAAGAATAATTCTATGAATATAGAATGTAAGACATGAAATAGAAGTTATCATGTGTTGTGTGTCTATAATAATTCTATGAATATAGAATGTAAAACATGAAATAGAACTTATAGAACTTATCATGTGTTGTATGTCTATCTTGAGATATAAATATTGGTGCCTTTTATAGACATAAAATTGATTAATGATATTCATGTTATGATCGTTTGGTCATTAAGATGGAAATGATGGTTATTAAGTCGTAATGAATGTGTCGGTTACAAGCAAAGAATGAATGATAGTTAACGCCAAGTTATAACTTATAATGCACAATAAAGATCGAGTTATAAGGTGATGGATTAAATTTAATTGTAAACAAAGAGTGTCATATGACGTATTTTTTTGTGAAATTAGTAATATATAATGCACCTGTAATAATATATAAGAGAGATAGAGTGTGCAAAGGAGAAAGAAAGATAAAAAAAAAAAAAGAGAAAAAGAGAGAGCTACTTAATTTTGGAAGAAAAATTTTTATTTCAATTAAAATGAGAGAGTGTCATGTGACACATTTTGGTAATAGATTTTAGAAATTGTGGTATGCTAATTAAAAAGCCAAGAGAGATTGTGAAGAAAGGAGAGAGAATTCTTTAATTTTACAAAAAAAAAATATTTTATGAGAAACTTAAATTTTTTGAGAAATTGAAGTAACAGGGTAACACTTATCACTATCAGTTTTTTCTCACGCGCAATTAAGTATGTATTATATAGCATTAGGTGGTATTCATGATAAATAAGGTACTAACTGGCAAGTATTTAGTCTTATATTATTGACTAATAATAACTTAATTGGGCCGTATGAAGTGAACAATTGACAAATTCCTGTTACCTAACACAAAATAATAAGAAGAAAAAGTAAACCAGTAAGCAACTTTCAACTTTGACAGAGAAGGCAATTCAATGAAACCTTAGTACAAGTTATTAAGACATTTTCTACATTTTCTGCTTACAGAGAGACACTCAGATTCACACTGTAAATGGAAGACTTCACAATAATGATTCTCTTATGCTTATTTTTGATGAACCATATGGTGGCTTCCACTGCAAGGGACACTATTGATTCACTGCAATCTATCAGTGATGGTGAGAAAATAGTTTCAGCTGATGAAATCTTTGTATTGGGATTCTTCAGCCCTGGAACTTCCAAGAACCGTTATGTTGGAATCTGGTATAACAAAGATCCAACAAAGGCAATAGTGTGGGTTGCAAACAGAGAAAAACCCCTCACTGGTTCCTCAGGGGTTCTGAAGCTCAACAACACGGGAATTCTAGTCCTTCTTGATCATAACAGCAGTCTTATTTGGTCCTCCAACGCAACAAGATCCATCCTGAATCCGGTTGCAAAGCTTTTGAATTCAGGAAATCTTGTTGTGCAAGAAACAAGCAACAATGGTGCTAAGGAAGAAGATTTCGTATGGCAAAGTTTTGATTATCCAGGCGACACGGTCTTGCCTGAACAGAAGTTAGGAATAAATCTGAAAACAGGACAGAATCGATATCTAACCTCATGGAGCAGCTCGGATGATCCGTTTCCAGGTAGATATACTTTACAAATCGATATCAAGGGATATCCTCAAGTATTCATTAAAGAAGGTGCAAACAAAAGATTTCGTGCCGGATCATGGAATGGAGTTCAATTCAGTGGAACGCCACAAGTGAAAGGAAACCCAATCTTTAGATATAAATATGTTTCTAACGAGGAAGAGATATATTTTATGTATGAACTTATCAATAATTCAAACCCTCATAAAGTGGTTCTAACGCCGGAGGGAATCAACCAGAGAAGCCAGTGGAGTACGGACACATCGACTTGGATCAACTTGGCAAGGTTACCGGCTGATGATTGTGACTACTATGAAACATGTGGAGCTTATTCTAGTTGTAATGTTAACAACTATCCAATTTGTAGTTGTTTGGATGGATTTGTGCAAGATAATAATAAGAAGGAGCAAGGTTTATCAGATGGTTGTGTAAGAAGAACATCATTGGATTGTTATGGAGATGGGTTCTTGAAGTATTCAGGGCTGAAATTGCCAGATACAGAAAGATCATGGTATAGTAGAAATATCAGCATTGAAGATTGTAAGATGATGTGCTTGAAGAATTGTTCATGTATGGCTTATGCAGCTTTGGATATAAGTGAAGGCGCAAGTGGTTGTTTGATGTGGTTTGGTAATTTAAATGATATTAAAGCCCTGAATCCAAATTCTCTTGAAGATATTTACTTAAGAATGGCTGCTACAGAACTAGGTATAAGTATTTTCTATTTTTTTTAATTATTCTTTTTTTCAATTTTCTGCTATTTATTAATTAATTGTTTATTTTCGTTTAACGGGTGCATTTTTTCTTCTTATAGAGGAAAATAAATCACACAAATCAAATGTCCGAAAGAAAAAGACTATCATCATAATTTGTGCGTTATCTTCTAGTGTTCTAATCATATGCTTGGCCTTCATCGTCTTTAGATGGAAGATACGAAGGAAAGGTAGTTAAGTAACTCTTATATTATTTAAGTGATGTGGAAAACAGAGCATGTATTGCATTTACATATTACATGATGCTAATTATGTAGATGTAACAAGTGACCAACAAGAGGAAGATCCACAATTGCCTTTGTTTGATATGTCCACAATTTCTTCTGCAACAAATAATTTTTCAACCGATAGCATTTTGGGAAAAGGTGGCTTTGGTTCGGTATATAAGGTAGTGAAACCATTTGCCTTTTGTTTTACACAAAAAAAACACTATATATGAAAATGTTACATTATATATATTGTTACAACTTTCAGGGTGTATTAAAGGATGGAAAAGAAATAGCGGTTAAGAGACTCTTACAGAATTCAAGTCAAGGAATCCAAGAGTTCAAAAATGAAGTTATGCATATTGCCAAACTTCAGCACAGAAATTTAGTGAAACTCCTAGGATGTTGCGTTTATGCAGAAGAAAGATTGCTAGTCTATGAATTTATGCCCAACAAAAGCTTGGACTACTTCATATTTGGTTTGATTTCAGAAATCCTTTATGATCATTCAATTAAGTTGCAAGTGTACTCTCTATCTTGGTGAATGAGAATTTTTTGTTTGAAAAACATATAATAATGAATAGACTACAATATATTATTTTTCTTTTCAACACTTATTATCTTTTATCTACAGAAATTATATATGCAAAAAGATTTCCACTAGAGGTTTCGTATTAAATTATGAGATAATGTGTTAATCCATGCACTATTCAATTACTTCTCAACTTAAGTTTACACTCTTACCACAAGAAAGATATAATTGACTACCTTTTGAACAGATGAGAAGAAGAGCATGTTACTAGATTGGACTAGGCGCTTTGACATTATCAATGGGATTGCTCGAGGTCTTCTTTATCTTCATCAAGATTCAAGACATAGAATAGTTCATAGAGATCTTAAAGCTGCTAATATTTTATTAGACCGTGAAATGAATCCAAAAATTTCAGACTTTGGACTAGCTAGAAGTTTTGGAGGGAACGAAACAAAAGCAAACACAAGACATGTTGTTGGAACTTAGTAAGTCTCTTATGCTTTGCTGATTGTTAATATGGGTATCTATGATGGCTTGGCTATATGTTTGATTTTTTTTTTTCCTTTTTCTTTCTTTTTCTTTTTCCTTTGGTTGGATGTGCACAGCGGATATTTATCACCAGAGTACATAATTGATGGAGTTTACTCAACAAAATCCGATGTATTCAGTTTTGGTGTATTGGTGTTAGAAATAGTGAGTGGAAATAGAAATAGAGGATTCATTCATCAAGATCATCAATTTAATCTTCTAGGACATGTAAGTGTGTAACTGAATTCTAATAATAATTTGTTATATATGTTTCTAATCTTAACCACAAGCTTTGCAAAAAATATATGCAGGCATGGAAACTATTTATGGAAGACAAAGGGTACGAAATAATTCATGCTCCAATAAGAGATACATCAAATTTATCTTCAATGTTAAGATCAATTCACGTGGGACTACTTTGTGTGCAAAAAAGTCCAGATGAGAGGCCAAACATGTCATATGTTGTTCAAATGTTGACTAGTGAATCCACACTACCTCTACCTAAAATGCCTGGGTTCTTTTTAGAAAGAGAAATGGTTGATGAAGGTTCTTCTTCAAGTAATAACAGAACATGCTCAATCAATGATGTCACAAATAGCATAGTGGAGGCTAGATAGGTAAAAAATTTCATATGCGGATCAAGAGATTTTTGTATATATACTCTAGAAGTTAAGAACATCTTAGACGTCAATTATATTTTAAAAGTTTTATATAGTTATTTTATTATATATATGATTATTTGTATAAACTTACTACTGTACAAGTTAATCTAGTATACCACTATGAAAATTGTTTCTTTCAAACAGAGTTATTGCAACAAACGGTCAACCAGCTCTCACGTGCTCAAAGCAAATGTGAGTTCTGAAAATCAGATGATCAAGCAACATGTCAAGAGCGTAGCAGGTTGTAGCAGGAAGCTGGAAATCGAAGTGTTGAAATATATATAGTCTTCATGCACTTCTAAATTTGTGTATAATTATTAAGAGAAATATAAACAATCTACGTATAATCACTTCTACTCCACTTCAGCACTTGTCTATTAGTGAAACACATTTGGAGATCGAAATTTGTAGGTATGATTATCAATAAATAAACTCTGGCTATGCTACACCTGCGGTACATAATCGGTCCTAAGCTCAGATAAAGGAGGAGGGTTGTGTAGGCATTCGACAACCAACATAAAACTTAGTCGAATCTTCATGACATGGATTAAAGACGTTATTGCGCTAAAGCTAAATCGTTGCCTGGAAGCAACGCACTGCATGGCTCACGTTCAGTGTCAAATGAGTAGGAGCCGCTGCATCGGTGCTTGAATGTAGTGTTAAATGAGTAAGAGTTCTCGCATTTTCGTGAACGGACGAGGGTAAATAAGCTAGTTCACAAATTATATGGCTGGAGTTAGGACTTGTATAATTATATGGATGGAGTTAGGCAATTCAGAATCGTGGAGGGAGATACAGCCACAAAAGCAGACCCAACCCAAAGAATTCTACCCATTCCTAATAGATCCATACTCCTGGCTTGGTTTCCACCCACTCCAACGCAGACCCTCTTCCTCCATTAACAACATATGAGAGCTCCATGAACGTTGAAGAAGATGATGTTCTCGTGGACTCACTGCATGCTACCGTGGACGATGCTTTTTCCGGTCACGTCTTGTAATACCCTACTGCACAGAGCTTTACGTTTAAGTTGTAAAACAGAGGTGATGAGGTATTACGACGTTCAAAATAAAATATACATACATAATATAACTAAAGGAATATAATATTTGAGGAGCCTTAAAGGGTGGTTAAGCAAAAAATCGCGAAAAGAAAAGCGCATTACACTCGAAGACGTAAAATTGGAGAAAAGATAAGGGTAAGACATGAGTATATACAAAGAGTCAAATACCAAAATACAGAATATCAGGCTCCAGACGCAACCTGTTAAGCTAAGGCTGGCCGGAATATAAATACATAAGCATAAGTATATATCCCAAAATAACCCAACATGCATAAAGAAGGCACTTAGTTCTCCAAAAAGTCTCTAAGAGGATTAAACATCATATATATATATAGGAGAATCTATGAACAGAAGATACATAACAGACAACCCCAAAATATAACTTCCCAACTTCGCTTGCCATAGGAACCTCCAGACGCTCACCAAGGCACATCTCGACCTGCATCTGAAAACAACAACATATATATGGAATGAGAACCGGAGGTTTTCAGCATGGTGATGGTGCCCACATACATAATATATAAGGTCCCAAAAAGCCAGAGGCAATCCTAGAACTCTGACACCCAGATTTAAATCTTAAAATTTATAAATTGAAAACCATAAACATGGTAAGTTATCTAAGGTTCTTATTACTAATTCCTTTCTAACTTAAGTCCTAATGTCCGCCTTCCTCCAATCCTCCAAAACTCCTGTACACAGACAAGCAAACACAAGTAGGATACAGATACAGCAGGTAGCAGATATAGCAGGTAACATAATAATCACATAGGCAAGTCCAATTAATGCACAATCAAACAAAACACACATATGCATATGATGTATGCCTACCCTATGGCTGATGAGTCTCATCTGTTGATTATACAGCCAACCCGACATGTCCGGTAGCTAACCCGGACATCGTCCTCTTGAAAACTGGTGAGCGGTAAACCACCTCGATTCTCCCTATCTGCGGGCAGTAAACCACCTCGATCCCCACAGACATTTTCAATTAGAAAATAGCACACACGTGGGCGGTAAATAACCACGATCCCCACAAAACAATTTTCTTTAAAATCTGGTGCGCGGTAAATAACCACGATCCCCATAAAACATTTCCATATCAAATTCATCCTCATCATCACTCAATTCATTCAACAATTATCATCATCACACCTCCCATTCCGTTCATCAATAATTCATACTCAAAACATAATTCTCTTCTTAACTAAATAAAACTCAAAACATAATGCATTTCCTTTCTTTATAAATTGAAGTCAAATAATATAATTCTTTTATCCATACTTGTCTAAATAATACTTCAAACCAAATTTTTTATTTTTTATAAAAATTTTGGCAGCATTTCCTTTATAATTCGGACTTTGCCACTCTCCTTGGGTCCCAACCAAACTACTTCTGAAACCATTTTTAAATCATTTCCAATAAGCAAACCAATTCCAATATCGAAATCATTTCTAACTTATCCTATGGTCATCTAGCCTATATTTTCACAAAACATTATATATTATCTACAAGAAACCAAAACCATACCTTGGCCGATTTCTCCCTAAGTTTGGAAGACTTCAAAAACCTCTCCTTTCACAAGCTCCAAGCTTCCAAACATCAATTCCTCAAACTTAATCACTCGGATTTCGTTTCAAACTGCCCAATTGAACTCCAAATCAATAAGAACACAATCTAATTCACACAATATCACTATAATCATCATAGGTTTCACTAATTCAATAATTCACAATGTTTCAACAGTTCCTTACCTTACCCATGGATGAAATGGACAAAGGCCAACACTATCCACGACCTAATTCGACCCTAGAACATCAATACCACATCATCTCTCAAAATCAAAACTTTAAATTTTAAAATTAGGGGAGAGTGGCTAGGTAAGAAATTGATAGATTCTTACCAAATTGATCTATTGGTTTTGTCAAGAATTCCAAGATGAACGCATAGCCACTGATGGCTCGTCAATTGGAGCTCCAGATTGAAAGTTACGTGGAATTGAATTTTTGAAGGAGGGTTTCGTTTGTTTTCTCCTTCTTCCTCGGTGTGAAACCCATTTTGTGAAAGAAAGGAGGCTGAATGCCTCGTTTATATAATGGGCCTTGGCCAAGTTTGGGCTCGATTCAACCGGTTTGGCCTGTTGGCCTGTTTTTGGGACAAAATCTTTAAAATTAGTATTAAAATTTGTATTTTAATTATTTCTTCCATTCTAAACTATAAAATTTAATTTTTTAATTTCTTTAAATAATAATTAATTTATTGGCTAATTATTTATTAATTTCGTGAGTTTTACACGTCTCGTTACTGCCTCTGTGCCAAGTATATGAAAAAAGTGTGGAAAAAGCATGGAATTCCTCCAAAATTTTACACGTCTCCTAGCTCATAGAATTTTGAATCAAATTTTCCAAGATTTTCTTTATTGTTAAGAACAAAACATTTGCATCCAAAAACATGGAAATACTTAAGATTAGGAGGGTTCCTTTCCAAAGCTCATATGGAGTTTTCTTTAAACCTTTCCGAATGATGGTTCTATTCAAAATATAACAAGCTGTATTTATAGCTTCAGCCCAAAAAAATTTTGGTACATCATTTTCACAAAGAATTGCCCTAGTCATTTCTTGAAGGCTTCTATTCCTTCTTTAAACTACCCCATTTTGTTGAGGAGTTCTAGGACATGAAAAGTTATGTGCAATACCAAAATTATCACAGAATTTTTTAAAATCTTGATTTTCAAATTCTTTTTCATGATCACTTCTTAAGTGGGCTATTTTCAAATCCTTTTCATTTTGAATCTTTTTACAAAGTGTGGAAAAAGCATGGAATGCATCATTCTTATGAGCTAGGAAGAGAACCCAACCGAATCTAGAGTAGTCATCCACCACCACCAAACCATAATGTTTACCTCCTAAACTTTGAGTTCTTGTTGGACCGAAAAGATCAATATACAACATTTCCAATAGCCTCTTGGAGGAAATTCCATCTTTAGATTTAAAAGAGGATTTTACTTGTTTGCCTAGTTGACAAGCATCACAAGTAATATCCTTATCAAATTTAATGTTAGAAATTCCTCTCACCAAGTTCTTCTTAACAAGCTTAGAAATTTGGTACATATTTGCATGACCTAATTTCTTATGCCAAAGCCATTTTTCAGATTCAAGTGAAGTAAAACATGTCACTTTTTTTATCTTTTAAATCCTCAAGAGTTAATCCATACACATTATCACACCTTTTAGCTTCAAACAAGATTTCACCAGATTTTTCACAAATAACTAAGCAATCCAATTTTCTAAAAATAACTTCATAACCAAGGTCACATAATTGGCTAATGCTTAGTAAATTGTGTTTCAAACCATCAACAAGCAAAACATCATTTATGAAAAAAGAGAAAATTTTACCAACTTTTTCTATGGCCACTATTTTTTCTTTTCCATTATCACCGAAAGTGACAAAATCTCTATCATACTCATCAAGCTTGATGAGGAACGTTGCCTTTCCGATCATATGCCTAGAGCACCCACTATCCATATACCAGATGTTGTCTTTTCGCTTGGATGCTAGGCAAACCTACAAAATAA
This sequence comes from Arachis ipaensis, assembly GCF_000816755.2. Classification (NCBI taxonomy): domain Eukaryota; kingdom Viridiplantae; phylum Streptophyta; class Magnoliopsida; order Fabales; family Fabaceae; genus Arachis; species Arachis ipaensis. The sequence goes on from NC_029792.2 coordinate 17,731,115, forward strand.
GCTCAAGTGACCTTAGGTATCCAAATCTTTTTGGATCCTTTGATGTCAAACCATCTTCTTTGTCCCAAGCCATTATAATCACACACAATCTTGTAAACCTTGTTTCCAATCATTCTTTTACTAAAGAAGCACTGAATAGGAGAATGTCCATTCTGATTGCATAATCTACAAAATCTTTGAGTTGCTGTTTTTCTAAAGCTTGTTGGGTTTTGAAACCTTACATCATTTGAAGATGATGCCATGTTTGTAAAAGAAGGTTTTTCAACAGATTTTGCAAATTTATGAAAACCCAGCCCAGCTTTATCATAAAGAGGTTTTTGACTAGCCAAAAGTTGATTTAAGTTTTCAGAACTTTGAGCAAAGGTGGCTAAGTCCTATTTAAGTCTTTTTACCTCTTTAAGCAACTTCTCATTTTCTTCAAAACAGTTAAGATATGCAACTACAGAATGCTGTTTTTCACAAGCTTTTATTTCAGCTTTCAACCGCTTGTTTTCCTCAACAAGATCAACAGCGGTTTCAGCCTCTCTCAACTTTTCTTTCAGAAAACCATTTTCTGCCTTCAGTATTTCTATTTGAGACTCAAGATCTTGATTTTCTCTTAGGAAACATTTAATCTTTTCAGAAATATGATCAATCATAAGATGAAGGTCTTCAGTGTCAGGGTTATGAAAAACTACCTGCTCTACGTGATCGACCATAAGGCAGGTTTGAGACTTAGTTTCAGATTCTTCATCTTCATCAGAGTCGTTTTCCAAGTCTTCCCAAGAAGACATGAGTCCTTTATTCTTTCTCCTTTTCGGCTTATCCTCCTTCTTCAGCTTAGGGCAATCGGATTTGAAGTGTCCAGCCTCTTTGCAGTTGTAGCAGATCACTTTGCTGAGATCCTTCTTTGCCTTTCTTGAGCTGCTTCCTCTGTTTTTCTCCTTCAGTTTCACCATTTTCCTGAATTTCTTAGCAAACAAAACAAAATCATTTTCAGATGAGTTATCACTGGATTCATCATCCAAAGTTTCAGAAACAAATTTGAGAGTAATTCCTTTCCTTTTTGTATCTTTTTTCAAATAAGTGTTTTCAAAAGCAAGAAAATTTCCTCTCAAATCATCATATGTCATATTATCAATGTTGCTACTTTCAGCTATCACTATTGCTTTTGTTTCCCACTTTTTTGTGAGACATCTCAAAATTTTTCTCACAAGCACAGATTCAGGATATGTGATTCCCATAGCATCCAAGCCAGTGACGATGACGTTGAATCTTTCGAACAACTCATCTATCATTTCTTCTTCCTTCATTGAGAATATTTCATACTCTTTGTTCAGCATGTCTATTCTGGTCTTCTTCACTAGGGTTGTGCCTTCATGAGTAATTTGAAGTTTGTCCCAGATTTTCTTTGCTGTTGTGCATCTTGATACCCATCGGTATTCCTCGAAACTGATCGCACAGTTGATGGTAATCAGTGGCTAAGAGAAGGGAGGGTTGAATCTTAGCCCCTTTTTGCTGGGTATTACTTTCTACCCTTTTAAAATAGCTTCAGGAGATTTTTCTGCTTTTTTTTGTCTCATAACCAGTCAAGAGATATTTTCTTTTTGTCTCGTAACCAGTCAGGAGATGTTTTTCAATTTTGTCTCCTACTTAACAGAAATAGAAATAGAGTAGAAGAGAGAGAGAGAGAATCACACCAAGAAGTATCCTGGTTTAGCTGCTAAATACAGTGCAGCCTACATCCAGTCTCCATCACAACAGTGACGGAATTTCACTATAATCATTTGATTACATACACCAATTCTCCCTAGGAACTACCCATTCCTATCTGGGACAAGTCCATAATCTATACCCAAAACTGAACTTGACTTGGTCACCTACCAAGCTTTCAACTGCTAAGTGCTAACCCAACTTGCAAGGAGATTCCCATAGAATCATGATACACAACACATAGATGTACAAAGGATCTCTAAGACATCTATGGCTTTTTCTTTAATTTTGTACACTCTGTCTTTTTTCTCTCACTGGCTTTTTTTTACAAACCTCACTCTGTTTATCTTTTTCACCATGAGACTCAGACAGACAAAACTAAAGAAAAGAAAACAAAATGAAACACATTGAAGGAGAAGAACTTCTGTTAGCTTGGGTAGCTTTGAGAACTCTGTACTTTCTCTCCTTGTCTCAACCCTTGGCCGTTCACCCTTATTATAGAAGGGAAAGCTTCTAAGGTTGAAACCGGTTGAACCAAGCCACTTTCTTCTTCTTCAATAATCAAAACCGGTTTGGACAGAGAGAAGAGAGAGAGAGAAACTGAAAGCAAAATCAACATGCAATTACCTCTCTCTCATCATTCTCCTCAAGCTTCATCAATCTGAGCCTTCCATTTTGACTTGGTCCCCAAGAAGGATTTCTGACCCTTGATGAACTCTTGATCCTTGACAGTTCCTTCTGTCGTTCCATATTTGCTCCTTCCTCAATGTAGCTCCAATAGCTACCTTCTGTGATGGATGAACAAAAGTGGAAATGAGCTTCACCTTAGAGATCTTCTTCTCTGACCGAAATGGATTGCTACTACTTTAGGCATGGAGATCTTGAAGCTTCTTCACCACATCTTGCCTTAAGTGGAAAAGATCTCAGACACGCCATGCCTTAGATCTTCTTTTTGCAAGGGCCATTATCACCTTAGCCGCTTGCTTCTTCTTAGCCTCTTTCCTTCTACTAGCTTCACTGCTTTTCTGATTGCTTCTTCTTTCTTTCTTCCTGTATGACATGACCGAAGAAGAGAGAGAGGAGAGAGAAGAGAGAAAAGGCTTTCAATGGAAATAATGAATGAAATTAAAATGAATTAATTTCCACTTCCATTCCCCTATGCATAATAACGTGTGAGGCATTGAAAGCTATCAAATCAATTTTGATTTTTCTCTTTCCTGTTACCAATGTAATTAAATCAAATTAATTAAATTTAAATTCCATCAAAAGTGGGAGTAGGTAACCAAACTCATCATGCTCCATTTCCTTTCTTTCCTTTTTTCAATTTCGGGCCAACACTTTGTTGGATCAAAAGAAAATAGTTTTGGGCTTCACATTAGTTCCCTGGCCCAATAAACATAATAATAATTCAGCCACAATGCTTGACTAATTGTTGTACCAAAGGATGAATAATTTCTCAACATTTTGGGCTTTATGTTGCTTATGCCCAATGATCAAAATTCTGCACACAAATAGAAATTATTAAACAAATAATTTGAAGCCAAAATCAAATTAATAATTTCTAATTAATATTTTTAACAATGTTTAATCATCACAATAATTTGAAGTTTTCCAAACTCAACACTTTTGTTACAAGAACAAAAAAATCGTAGTCATATAAGTTTTTTCTGTATGTCGAGTCAAATGCCAACACATCACTGAAGCATTTGTAGTTATGCTGCATGTGACCATTTGACCAAAACAGGTGACTAAGGTGCTTCTCAGCGCAATACGAGTACTGTACAACTGCCATAGGATCCAACTCAGCCTTGCCCTTCAAGATACGTAGCTTATTGCTGTGGACCTTAAACCAAATTAAAAAAAAAACGTTATTCATTAAACTAATAAATTCTATTGCTTCATCTACTTCAACTATTTTATCTTCTCAAAAAAATATAAAGGTTTAATTTTTTTATTTTGTTTATAATTTTAATTGCTCTTTTGTTTTTTTTTAATTTTTAGAATAAATAAAAAATAGGACAATAAATAATTATGCTTCACAATTTTAATTCTTACATTAGAAAATTCAGACATCATTCTGATTATCTACAATTTGAATGATTTTATTTTCTCCAACTTATCAAGAGGATGCAAACTAATATAAATTATTTAAATTAAATTCATGTCATTTGATAAAAAAAGGCAAATTTTTTTTTTAATAAAAAAGGAGTTATTTTAAGCAAATAAATATATACTTACTCATTAAGTAAATGAGAGGATGGAGGAAGAAAATTTATTAAGTTCAGAAAAAAATATGCCATCTATTTTTTAATGAAAGAGTAGTTATATGACATATTTTAGTTGTTAAGTCACAACAACAACAACAATATAATAATAGTAATAATAATTGAGTCCTTTTTTTTTGGTATTCTAATTAAATCTAATTTTATCCTGTCTACACTTTTCTATCATCTTTGGTTTTTAACTTGTATACAAAAATTACATATATTTTTTGCCCAACTTTTGTTTAAAGATCTAATTCTTTTTTTGTGTACACCCATTTCAAACCCATGATTTTTTATCTCAAAATTTTCTAAATGCCCCAGGGATAAACCAAAGACAATTACCGCGCTTAACCCTAAACCCATTTTAACTAAGCATCCATCAACTCATTCTAAAGACCCACATGCCTTAAGATTATCGAACGGTCAACTAAAAGTCATCCTTGGTCATCTAATACTATTATTAGCGAAGAGAGAAAAAAAAAGGAAGAGGGACTTAGTGAGTCACGTGACTCACCCCCCTCCCGAACTCCAGTTATTTCTTTCTCCCAAAACCCTTTCCTTTCTTTTCAATTTTATTTCTTCTCTCTTCTTCTTCTTCTTTGTCCTTTCCATCTTCTCATCTCTTCTTCTTGAAATCATACACTATCATTAAACCCACTTCTTTCATTTTACTTCCTTCTCCTTCTCTTCTCTAACTTATTCATTCAAATTTCATTTATCACAACCTTATATCATGGAGTTTCAACTTAATTAGTGAGGAAAGTATTCAACTTTTGAGTTCCGATTATTATTGAGACTTTAAGGTAATTCTTTGACTCAATAATTAGCTATATCTCAAATTTTTATCATCCCTATACTTGTGGGTATAGCAAAATCTGAAATTAGGGTTATTAGGGTTAGAAAATTTGGGGCTTCTATCAAATTCAGTAAGATTATGTTAATCGACAATATTAGTAGCTACAAATATTATTATTGTCATATTTCTAGAGTTGTAGAGTTATTGGACATCATTTGGTAGCTCGTTAACGCACTCAAAGTTCTTCCGGTTCTTTGGAATCAAGTTGTGAGTGGATATTATGTCTATAATTATTTTTGGAGTTTGAAAAGATTTGATTATATTAATTTTTGAATTTTGAAATAAATATTGATTTGTGAAACTTATAATTTTATAAAAATACACACGAGACGATATTTATATATTTTGTAAAGCATACATATTTTCTTATTTGACTCTATTGAATTTTAATTAAATTTTAGTATGCATTCTTATGTATATTTGATTTACTATGAAAATTTAGTAATATGTTATAATTATTAGAGATTTGTTCTAAATGATTTGGTTTGGTTTGGTTGGGAGACTCTGACTAGAAAACCGTAGTTAACGACGGTTATGATGTTAACTTAGATACATCTAACTCAGACCTCAACTAGCAGGGGTGTTGCTAACCCAACGTGTAGGCCACACGTTGGATCTGCTATGCCGTACGGGCACACTAGAGGAAAGAGCTACCCTTAGAGTTGGAGCCGCCCTAGGTTTGTAATATTTAATTTGATTTTACTTCTGGAATGAGAACTCCCATTTCAGTTCATCCGCTTAACTACTTATCTATTTGTTTGCATAATTAATTAATATGAATTTCTCATCTTTGAAAGGAAATATAATTTTCAAGGTAAACTCTATATTGTCTCGTGTGGTTATAGATGTAATGTTTGCTCACTGAGTTGCAAAACTCACCCTATTATATTTCCATATTTTTCTGATACATGAGTCATTTCAGGTTCTATTTCACCTGCCCCTCAGTAGATCTTAGTCACTTTGGTGAGACCTTCTTCTTTCTAAGGGCTAACTAATTATGTAATGGAACCTTTGCTCAAAATTTAGATTATGTCAATGCTCCATATGTCACAGGTAGGATCCTCGTGTGGGTTATGTTATTTTGAATATCGAACTATTTAGATAGTAGTTATAATTTGGTTATGTAACACTTATAGATTTGACTATATACTCTAGTTATCAACTTAATATATATGATGCGTATTTTGGACATGTTTGGTGGTGGATATGATTGAAATATATTGTTGTTGGTTTCATTGGAAATGGATGTTTATTATTGATACAAGAAGATAATATTTATGTTGGTAAGGTCCTAGGAATAGAGGAGATTCTGTTCGTTTTTCTGAAAATTTAGTCGTTTGGCTTGCTGAGGAACTTGTCCCTTGAGCGCCAGTCATGACTTGGTTCGAGTTATGACAAAGTGGTATTAGAGCCTGGTTTTCCTGTGTAATATGGAGCAAGTGTCCTTTAGTAAGATCACAATTGTGCAAATGGAAGCTGGCCCATTTTCACAAAGTATGATGTTACTAGAGGCCTATAGGAAGTTGTGCTCAATCTTTTGGTCTCATAATTCTTTCTGTCTATCCTATTGTCTTTGAACTCCATATATATATGTCATTGGTAATCCAATCGCTTTATTTACTCAATAGGTGGAAGATGCCACCTAAGAAAAGACGTGGTGGAGCTGTTAATGCTCCTGATACTACTGAATCCAATAGGACAGTTTTTCCGCCACTTGGAGCCCTTCGACAAAGACCAAGGAGCCAAAGAATAGCTGATAGACGCGGAGAAAGGATACCCTATGAGGGAGTTCAAGAAAACCCTACAGTAGGAGTGGCTCAAGCAGACTTGACAGCTGAATTGAGGGGAATGAATCAAACTCTTAATGCGATGTTACAGGTCCTAACAAATCAAAATAGGGGTGAAGCGAGACTTCCTAATGCACCACATCCTCAGCCTCATAGGGTTCATCAATTGTTTGGGGATCAAGAGCTGCCAATTGAGAAGTATTTGAAGTTGAATTCGTCCACTTTCAATGGAGATTTATTGGATGAAGATCCACAACAATATCTAGAGGATGCAAAGAAAGCTATTCGAGCTCTCAAGTACACCAAAGAATGGGCAGTTGAGTTAGTATCCTACAACTTGCGTAGTTCGGCAAGATATTGGTATGAGTCTCTTCTTGAGAGAAAAGAAGCAGCTGAATTACCTCCTCCTTCCTGGGAAGAGTTCACTGAAGAGTTTCTCGCTCGGTTTTATCCAGCTAACAAGCAAGCAGAGGATGCAATTGCCTTTGAAAGATTAAGGCAAGAGAATATGACTGTGACCGAGTATGCTAAGGAATTTACTAGACTTTAGTTCTCCATACTTGGTAAATTCAGAAGAGATGAAAGTACGTCGATTCATTCGTGGGTTGGCAGAACCTATGTTCACTATTCTTATGCCTGAAGTCGGACGCATGTCTTTTAAGGATGTCCTAAACTCTGCTTATGGAATTGAAGCTGGGATAGTGGAGAGAAATACTTTTAAGAATGTTGGTAAGAAGCCTAAGATGAAGGGACAATTTTCTGGTGGAGTGACGAAGAGAATTATTGTACGGTTTGGAATCAATCATCAAAACAAGCATTACTTTGTTGGTAGCATAGTCCAAACCGACAATTAATTCTCAAAATCAAATAATAATGTCACAATAAAAAATAACCGAGAGTATTTAACTCCCGGGTCATCATCCTTAGGAGTTACAATTAAGTGTACAATTATTGGCTATGAAGGAGAGAGCATGGGGATTGGGGAATGAAAGCAAGCAAGGGAATGTAAATAGCAAGGAATTGAAACAAGCATGCAAGGAATTTAAAGGTAAGCAATTAAAGGACTCTTAGTAAGAATTGGGGAGTTTAGGATTCCTATCCTAGTTATGGACCACAAACATGGCAATTGTATGGAATCAATCCAAATCAATCAATCCTCCTTGAGAATTGGTCAAAAAACCATAATTGATCTCAATCCATAAGTCCTAGTCAACTCGCTAATTACTTAGTGAAAGACTAGCGTCAATGGAAACCAAACCAATTAACTATTCTCACACAATGCGGAATGGACATCCACAACTCAATTACATCCAAACATCCAATTTTTCAACCAAGGAATTAAACGTGCAAAAAATTAAACATCAAAGCAATAAAAGTCAAAGCAATTAAATGCAAGGAAAAGAAATGGCAAGAAAGTAACTTAACATGCAAGAAAGTAAATGAAAGCAAGTAAAAGTCAAAGTAATAAAACTTCAAAAGCAAGAAACCTCTTGACAAGTAATTGAAGGCTAAGGCTATCTATCCTAGCCATTGACCACAAACATATGATGATTATGAAGAGTTAATCCTACTTAGTCAACCTTACATCGAAGATAAGTCAAATAGGCATAGTTAATTTCAATCCCTAAGTCCTATGTCAACACTAAGGGGTCACATAGAGTCAAGGGAGACCAAATCAACTAACTACTCTAATATATCAAACAAGAATGGACATCAATGACTCAAAGAACACCAAAGTCAACAATTCCAAGCCAAGAGTGGAGAAAAACTAAGTAAAAACTAAGCCAAGCATTTTATCAAACACTTGGTGTGCATGAGAATAAAATAATATTAAATTGTAATAAAATAAATTCTAAAACTACCAAAGTAAGAAAGTAACAATAACAACTAGAGAAAGCAATAAATGACATAAAAACATAAAATTGCATTAATTAGAATTAAAATGACAAAAAGTGTTCATAAAACATAAAAGTGACAAAATAAAGGAAATAACAAGAGAAATGAAGAAGAACAAGATGCAATAACAATAAATGACAAGGAAAAGTAAATGAAAACAATAATTAAAAGTAGAAATTACAGGAAATTAAACTAAAGAACCCTAATTCTAGAGAGAGGGGGGAGCTTCTCTCTCTAGAGAACAACCTACATAATGCTAATCTAACCCTAATTTCTTCCCTCCTTCACATGAAGTAAGGCCTTCCTTCATATAGCACTCAATCAGCTTCAGAAAGCCCCAAAAATGGACCCTAGAGGCCCAGAAATCGCCCCAGTGATTTGCAATAAATGAGTCACGCGCTGGGTCGTGTGCGGACGCACAGGTGTGTGCGTACGCACACATGCTGATTTTCTTCTTGTGCGTACGCAAGGTTGTCGTGCATACGCACACATGGTTTTGTGGCTTTTGTGCATACGCACAGGGGGTTGTGCGCACGCACACTCCAATGTGTGCTTCTCTTTTGTTTTCTTCATGCTTTCTCCCTTTGTACATGCTTTCTTCCACTTTTGCCTTGCCAAACTTGCCTTTAGCACCTAAAATCACTCATCAAACATGTCATGGCATCGAATGACATAAAAGTGGGATTAAAATAATTAATTTAAGTACAAAAACGTATGTTTTCACATTTAGGCACAATCTAGAGAGAAAACACAAAAGCATGCTATTTGGATGAATAAATGTGGGTTTATATGATAAAATCCACTCAAATCAAAGCAAAGTATATCATCAAATATGGACTCATCATGGAGCTAGTTCAGGGGGATTTCAGTCTCATCATGGTCAGACTAATCAGCAAGGTTATTCGGGTTATTGAGCTCGTCCTCAAAAATCTTTTGATGGAGTTGCTTCTTCTGCATCTGTTCGTATGAGTGTTTTTAGTCCAAGACCTTTTGTTGGGGGCACCCCTCAATCTTGCGGACATGGTTCTAATCAGACAAGACCAACTAAATTTTACTGCCAGTAGTGTGGTATCTACCATTCCGGTATATGTTTCAAGGCTACTGGTGCATGTTTTGGTTGTGGTCAATCTGGTCATCTTAGGAGGGATTGTCCAATTTCTAGAGGAGGCTTTGCTCCAGGTATTGCACGTCCTACAATATCAATGCTATCATCTTCAGCTATGTCTATTAGAAATTCTTCTGGTCCTAGTGGCAGAGGAGCAGGTGGTAGGGGTCAAACTTATAATAGAGGAGGCAGTCAAAGAAGAAGAGGTCAGGCACGTGTGTACGCTTTAACACGTCAAGATGCTCAAGCTTCTAATGCTGTGGTGGAAGGTACTTTACAAGTTTGTTCTTTAGATGCTCGAGTGTTATTTGATATGGGTTCTTATTATTCATATGTATCTCCACATCTTGCATCTCATTTCGATAAACAACCTAAACTGTTATCCCACCCATTTCATGTTGGCACTCCACTTGGAGTCTCCACGGTGGTTCGAGTCGTGTTTCGATCTTGTGTTGTTAGAATTAATAAGGTTGAAACCTTAGCTGATTTGATCTTTTTAGAACCAATGGAAGATATTGATGTCATCTTAGGCATTGATTGGTTAGCAGCTTGTCATGCTGATGTGGGCTGTACTCCAAAACTATGAAGTTTGACATACCGGGTATCTCACCTTTTATTTTTAAGGGTGATGATTGTCCCACTTTAGCTAGCATCATTTCATCTATGAGTGCTATGCAATTGATGGATAAGGGAAACTAAGAATTTCTGGCAGTTGTTAGAGATGTTGATGCCGAAGTACCTAGTCTTGATCAGGTTCCTATTATTAGAGAATTCCCTGATGTGTTCCTTGATGAGCTACCAGGGATGCCGCCTGTTCATACCCTGAGTCGAGCTATCCGACCCGGGATGTTTAGTAACAAGGCAACCGACCTCTTCAGGTCAGACAATCCGACCTCTTCCCAAAGAGCTCGGCCAAATCGACAGGAAAGCCCAGTAAAGGGCCCAAATAGAGGAACACGACCCAAATCCAAAGGCAATCCAAGCCTATAGAGATAAAGGTGGTTCCCTTGAAGATAAGCTGACTTCACCTAAAGATAAGATAAGATAAGATAAGATAACTAACTTATCTTATCTAGAAAGGTCAGCCCACACTACTATAAATACACTGGAGCACCCAGGTATAACTCATACTCTGATTCTACTCAAAACCTGCTTAATACCCTTGCTAACTTAAGCATCGAAGTCCCTTGAAGGTACCCCCACCCTCCAGTGACAGAGGATCAGCAGTGCAGTCAGTCCAACAAGTCGGACACAACAGCTCCGGCCGCCACCCACCGGCCGGACACGTCATCTCCGACCAGTACAGAAGATCTCGTCCGAGATCGACCTACAGTTTCAGGTAACCCTCGGAACATCGGCGCCATTGCCGGGGAACTTGGAAGTCATCCCATCATCATGGCGGATGATCATGATAACGACCACGATTCAAATCTAGAGGATAGAACGCCGCACAAAAATGCGGGCAATACGTTGAAAGATACCCCGGAATCTAACGGGGACAAAAACTCATCAAATCCGGGAGTGATAGAAGCGCTTCAAGATCGTTTAAAGAAACTTGAAAAAGAAACCTAGCATCAACGAGAAGTCGAAAAAGATCTGCAAAGAGAGGTAAGGCGACGCCGAGAATTAGAAGATAAACTTCTGAAACTCGAAGCTGATCTCAAAGCCAAAGCTACTCGACCCACCCTTGAGGACAACTCTCGCAAAGATCAGGATCCAGTCACTAGGGAGATCATGAAGACCAAAATCCCCAATGACTTCAAACTTCCAGATATGACCTTATACGATGGCACTACAGATCCCAACCATCACCTCAGCAATTTCAGAAGTAGAATGTACCTCACCGACGCCTCAGATGCAGTTCGCTGCAAAGCTTTCCCAACAACTCTCACAAAGACAGCAATTAGATGGTTCGAAAACCTACCTCCGAAGTTCATCTCAAGCTTTGATGACTTAGCCAAAAAGTTCCTGGCCAGATTCTCCATCCAAAAAGATAAGGCTAAGCATGCCCCCAATCTATTAGGAATCAAGCAAGGAGATCGGAAAAGTCTTCGCAACTACATGGAAATATTCAACAAAACATGCCTAGACATACAAAGTCTACCAACAGAAGCCGCCATCATGGGCCTCATCAATGGCCTACAAGAGGGACCTTTTAGCCAATCCATATCAAAGAAGTACCCCACATCTCTGGATGAAGTGCAGGAACGAGCGGAAAAATACATCAACATGGAAGAAAATTCTCGACTAGGAGAAACCTCAAAATCCGGATTCGCCTACCGAGACAAAGACAAAGAGTCCAAAAAGAAGGAAGATCGACAAGAGAAAAAAATTAGAAAATACCATAATTACACCCCTCTTAGGGTGTCCCTGGTGGATGTTTACAAAGAAGTCTGCCACACAGAAAAAATACCCCCAGCTCGACCACTCAAGGGAAAAGAGGACGAGGAAACTGAAATGAATATTGTGAATACCATCGAGTCCGTGGGCACTCCACCAACGAATGCTTTGACTTAAAAAATGTCATAGAAAAATTAGTGAAAGAAGGAAAATTAGATCGGTTTCTGGCCACCAGGGACGATGAGCAAAGAAAAAGAAGAAGAGACGAGGAGATTGGACGAACCGAGCGATCACCTCGTACACCAGAAAGACATGTCCATATGATACACGGAGGATTCGCAGTAGGAGGAATCTCCAAATCATCTCGCAAAAGATATCTCAAAGAAGTATATCATGTCGGAGGGAAGGAAGAAGTACCCGACATCCCTGTAATTACGTTTACCAAGGAAGATGCGTCCGCAATCATCTCAAGACACGACGATCCCATGGTCATCACCATTATACTAGCAAATGCAAATCTCCACCGCACACTAATAGACCAAGGGAGCTCCGCCGATATCTTATTCAAAACCGCCTTCGACAAGCTCGGCCTAGAAGATAAAGAACTTAAAGCATATCCAAACAGCATGTTCGGCCTGGGAGACACTCTAGTGCAACCACTGGGATACGTCCCGCTACACACAACCTTCGAAAAAGGAAACCAATCCAGAACACTTAAAATAGATTACATCGTGGTCGACGTGAGTTCAGCCTACAATGCCCTAATTGGTCGGACGACATTAAATCAACTCGGTGAAAAAGTTTCAACTCCACATCTATGCATGAAATTCCCAACTGCAGAAGGGATAGCTACGATAAAAGCAGATCAGAAGATGGCGCGCCGCTGTTATAAAAAAAGCCTAAACCTCAGAGGCAAAGGAGAAGAATTTCACACAATCGAACTTGGTGGAATCCAGAGGCGAGAAGAACTCCGTCCACAACCTGAAGGGAAAGTAGAGAAAGTCTAGATTCAAAACATCCCGGACAAAATGACCAATATTGGCACGACTCTAAAAGGAGATATAAAAGAATCACTCGTACAATTCTTACGAGACAACGTCGACCTCTTTGCGTGGAAGGCTGCAGACATGCCAGGCATAGACCATAAGCTAATGTGCCACAAGCTGGCAGTTTACCCAGGATCTCGGCCAGTACAGTAGAGGCGTAGAAAGCTCAGACCAGAACGATCCCAATTTGTGGAAGAACAGGTACAGGCTCTACTGGAGGCAGGATTCATAAGAGAAGTCAAGTACCCATTATGGCTAGCCAACGTCGTCTTGGTGAAAAAATCAAACGGAAAGTGGCGGATGTGCACCGACTACATTGATCTCAACAAAGCCTGCCCAAAAGACCCATATCCACTCCCAAGTATCGACGCTCTGGTAGATGCCTCCTCCGGATATAAATACCTCTCGTTTATGGATGCATATTCCGGATACAATCAAATCCTCATGTATCCACCCGATAAAAAAAAACCTCGTTTTTAACACCAAAAGCAAACTACTGCTACATTGTGATGCCTTTTGGTCTCAAGAACGCGGGAGCTACTTATCAAAGGCTAATGAATAAAGCCTTTTCAGATCATATCAGAAAATTCATGAAAGTCTATATGGACGACATGTTGATAAAGACACAAAGTGAAGAAACATTACTGTCCGACCTGGCCCAAGTGTTTGACACTATAAGGAAGCATGGCATGCGACTCAATCCTGCAAAATGCACCTTCGCAATAGAAGCAGGCAAGTTCTTGGGTTTTATGCTCACACAAAGAGGAATTGAGGCAAATCCGGATAAATGTCAGGCCATACTCAACATGAAGAGCCCAACTTGTGTCAAAGAGGTACAACAACTCAACGGGAGATTGGCAGCCTTGTCCAGATTCCTAGCGGGATCAGCGATAAGATTTCTTCCCTTCTATGCTACTCTAAGGAAAGGAAAAAAGTTCAAATGGACAACAGAGTGCGAACAAGCCTTCCAAGATTTCAAAAGATTTCTAGGATGGCCACCTATCCTATCTCGGCCACGAGAAGGAGAACCACTCATATTATACCTCGCGGTAAGAAGCCAGGCAATAGCCTCGGCATTAGTTCGAGAAGATGACAATGGGCAACAACCTGTATACTTCATCAGTAAAGCACTACAAGGATCCGAGCTGAACTACCAGAAAATAGAGAAATTTGCCTATGCTCTCATACTAACATCTCGACGACTTCGTCCGTACTTCCAAGCTCACACCATTAAGGTTCGGACCAATCAGCCCATAAAAGGGATATTGCAGAAAACAGATCTAGCAGGCAGAATCTTGCAATGGGCAGTCAAGTTGTCCGAATTCGACCTTCAATACGAAGCTCAGACGGCCATCAAATCACAACACCTGGCCGAGTTCATCACAGAATTTACAGACACCCCAGAAATCCCCACAGAATAGAATCTCTACGTGGATGGCTCCTCGAATAAAACTGGAAGTGGGGCAGGTGTGATAATTGAAAGTAATCAAGGAACCCAAATCGAACTCTCTCTCAAATTTAGGTTCCCTGCCTCAAACAACCAAGCTGAATATGAGGCACTACTAGCTGGTTTGAAGCTGGCTCAAGAGGTTGGAGCTCAAAAACTCATCATCTTCAGCGATTCCCAGGTGGTCACTTCACAAATAGCAGGAAACTACCAAGCCAAGGATCCCACCATGAAAAGGTACTTGGATAAAGCCAGGGAACAGCTCGGACAACTCGGGGAGTATGAGATCCATCACATACCCCGCGAACAAAATGCACGAGTTGATACACTCTCAAAACTAGCCAGCACCAAACCAGGAGGCAACAATAGAAGCCTCATCCAGGAAACACTACAGAACCCATCAATCTCGGAAGAGGAAAAAATCCTAGCCATAACAGGTTTAGATCAAGGATGGATGACTCCCATAATTAACTACCTCAAAACAGAAACACTTCCTACAGACGAGAATGAGGCAAAGAGGTTAAAACGGGAGGCACAATACTACACCATCATAAAAAATACTCTTTATAAAAGAGGAATCTCAATCCCATTGTTAAAATGTGTACCGACTTCCAACACAAAGGAAGTTCTAGAAGAAGTACACAGCGGCATCTGTGGTAATCATCTCGGAGCACAAGCACTCACCAAAAAAGTACTTCGAGCAGGATTTTATTGGCCAACTCTACAAAAGGAGGCCACAGAGTTCGTAAAGACATGTCCACCATGTCAAAAACATGCCAACTTTCACATCGCCCCACCGGAGGAGCTCATCAGCGTAACCTCACCTTGGCCATTTGCAAAATGGGGACTCGACCTTCTCGGACCCTTTCCTCAAGGATCGGGACAAGTTAAATTCCTCATAGTAGGAGTAGACTATTTCACAAAGTGGATCGAGGCAGAACCCCTAGCTAACGCCACTGCTCAAAGAAGTCGAAAATTCCTATATAGAAACATTGTCACAAGGTTCGGGGTCCCATACTCCATCACCACAGACAATGGCACCCAATTCACAGATGCAGGCTTCAGAAAACTAGTAGCTAACCTGAACATAAAGCACCAGTTCACTTCCGTCGAACATCTCCAAGCCAATGGACAAGCCGAAGCTGCCAACAAAGTCATATTGGCCGGGTTAAAACGGAGATTACAGGACGCAAAGAGAGCTTGGGCTGAGGAACTCCCACAAGTCCTATGGGCATATCGAACAATGCCACATTCCACCACAAAGGAATCACCCTTCCGATTAGCGTACGGAGTGGAGGCAATGATCCCAATAGAAATGGAAGAAGGATCACCTAGAGTAGTCCACTACAATGAAGAGGCCAACTCCCAACTACAAAGGGAAGAACTCGACCTACTTCCAGAAGTTCAGGAAAGAGCTCGAATCAGGGAAGAATCACTAAAGCATCGAATGGCTTCGAGATATAATCAACAGGTAGTGCCACGAGGTTTTGTGGAAAACGACCTCACTCTAATCCGAAATGATATCGGAACAACTCGACCCGGAGAAGGAAAGCTGGCAGCAAACTGGAAAGGACCCTACCGAGTCGTTGAAGTACTTGGGAAGGGCTACTACAGACTGTTCGAACTCGATAGACGAGAGCTTCCTAGATCGTGGCACGCCTGCAACCTAAGAAGGTACTATAGTTAGGAATGATAAAGGATCTTGGTATAAGGTACACTCTTTTTCCTGAAAAGGTTTTTTAATGAGGTACCAAGCTAAGACCTACAAACTATCCAACTTAAAGGGATGAAAAACTCCCGCATGTATATATTTGCACTTTCTTTTGAATAAAATATATTTTAGATATTCTACAAATTCTCAAGACGCATTAATCTGAAACATTCATCGTCCGATTATAAAGCAACAGATCGGCAGAAAGTGAAAAACAAATTCACTGCACGATCACGATAAAGACTAACAGAGATAAAAATGCGATTCATCTAAAGGTCGAACAAACAAAGATGAAAACCACCTTCTACAAATCGGCAAAGATGAAAATAGAATAATGCAAGAAGTTATCGAAAGTGATCCGAAAAAAGAACCTGACGAGGTCTTATGGATTTCTAAATAATAACTTAAAGACTGGCTGACGCTAAGAAGTCAGACCAAGTCAACCCAAGTTATAAGTAAACCCTGGAAAGAGGTCTGGCCAACCCTATTAAAGAGGATTACTTTAACTTAGAAGGGCCCGACATGACGAAGTCGGCCCAAAACATAAAGTTATAGAAGTGATCCCTGAAAGAGACCTGAACAAGGTCCAAGAAAGAGGATTACAAAAATAACTTAGAAGGGCCCGACATGACAAAGTCAGCCCAAAATATAAAGTTATAGAAGTGATCCCTGAAAGAGACCTGAACAAGGTCCAAGAAAGAGGATTACAAAAATAACTTAGAAGGGCCCGACATGATGAAGTTGGCCCAAAACATAAAGTTATAGAAGTGATCCCTGAAAGAGACCTGAACAAGGTCCAAGAAAGAGGATTTCAAAAATAACTTAGAAGAATCCGACATGACGAAGTCGGCCCAAAACATAAAGTTATAGAAGTGATCCCTGAAAGATACCTGAACAAGGTCCAAGAAAGAGGATTACAAAAATAACTTAGAAGGGCCCGACATGACGAAGTCGGCCCAAAACATAAAGTTATAGAAGTGATCCCTGAAAGAGACCTGAACAAGGTCCAAGAAAGAGGATTACAAAAATAACTTAGAAGAATCCGACATGACGAAGTCGGCCCAAAAACATAAGGTCATAAACGTAATCCCTGAAAGAGACTTGAACAAAAGTCCAAGAAAGAGGATTACGAAGTAACTTGATCCGACATGACGAAGTCGACCCACATAAAGTGCGAAAACTACAAAAAGTAATACTTGGCAGAGACCTCGCAAAGGGTCCAAGCAAAATAGGATTTTTGTTGCCTCAAAGGAATCAAAGCCACAACCACAAAAGCAAGCCAAAGAAGTCGAATAGCAAGGCTCCAACATTCTCAAAACCCAGAAAGATGTCAAGTTAAGTGCAGATAAGCATGATATAAAAATACAAAGTTATAACAAGCTTCAGAGGCCACCAAAATCTGCCCCAAAAGCTTGGAAGCTACCTTTGTTTTTCAAAATAAGGTTGCTAAACAAGCAACTAAGAAGTGTCAACAGTTAGCAAAACACCATTTACAAAATAAAGAAGTTCAAAAGCCCACAAGCCGGGCTATCTACACAAACACTTATAAAAACTATTTATCCGAAGGCTTCTCGACAGTATCAACACGGGGTGAAGGAGGGCGAGTCTGAAGGGGCACCGCATCCACCGTCCCGTCATCTCGATTTAATTTCTGGCACTCAGGCTCTGGTTCCGGATGGCTAACCCCAATAGGAGGAGCTGAAGAGGTCGGCACAATAGTAGCTTTGGCAACTGGCACAGGCAGAGATTCAACATTGTCATCATCAAGGTCGTCAGGGACAATCTTGCCCTCCTTCACGACATTATCCAGGCTGAAGAGAGTAAGGTCAACCTCGGGAGCTAGAACTCGAACTTGTTCCTTCAGGTTCTCATAAGCAGCATTTACGCTGCCCACAAGATGACCCTGGAGCTCGGCATAGTCAACCCGGGCAGACTCCAACTCTTCTCTGAGACGCATTACCTCACGGTAGGAAGTGACATAGCTGTCCTTATACCTCAATGCCGTGTCTTCAGCCAACCTCACAGAAGCCTCCAAAGCAATAGAACTTGCTTTCTCGCCCTCCAATTTCTTCTCCAGCCTGGCCACCTTTACTTGAAGCTCCTCCTTCAGACCTTTCATTCTATCAAACTTGCTTAGCCTCTTCCATAAAGGCCTTAGTAGCATGAAGGGGAAGATCTTGGATAGTACGGTACATAGCAGCTCCCACATGTGCCAATTTTATGCCGCTCCGAGTAATGAAGTCTAAATGTCGAAGAAGAGAGACGTCATCAGTAGGGATGGTACCATAGGGACCAATCTGCTTATCAACAAATTCAATCGCATCAAAATCAGGGGTGTCAAGGTTAAAAGGCTCAGTTGTCTTCTGTTTTTTGCTCGGAGGAACACCAGAAGCAGCCACAGAAGTTTGTGGAGGATCGACCAAACAAACCCGGGGAGTAGGGATTACCTTCCTCGCCCCCGGAGAGCTCGGTACGTGATGAGCGGATAATTTATACGCTTTTTGACATTGTTTTTAGTATGTTTTTAGTAGGATCTAGTTACTTTTAGGGATGTTTTCATTAGTTTTTATGTTAAATTCACATTTCTGGACTTTACTATGAGTTTGTGTGTTTTTCTGTGATTTCAGGTATTTTCTGGCTGAAATTGAGGGACTTGAGCAGAAATCAGATTCAGAGGTTGAAGAAGGACTGCTGATGCTGTTGGATTCTGACCTCCCTGCTCAAAAAGTGGATTTTCTGGAGCTACAGAACTCGAATTGGCGGGCTTCCAATTGCGTTGGAAAGTAGACTTCCAGGGCTTTCCAGCAATATATAATAGTCCATAATTTGGCCAAGAATAAACGACGTAAACTGGCGTTCAACGCCAGCTTTCTGCCCAAATCTGGCGTCCAGCGCCAGAAAAGGAGCCAAAACTAGAGTTGAACGCCCAAACTGGCACAAAAACTGGCGTTCAACTCC
Organism: Arachis ipaensis; assembly: GCF_000816755.2. Lineage (NCBI taxonomy): Eukaryota > Viridiplantae > Streptophyta > Magnoliopsida > Fabales > Fabaceae > Arachis > Arachis ipaensis. The sequence continues at coordinate 17,750,217 of NC_029792.2, forward strand.
AAGAAGGACCTCTACACGTGTAACACTCAAAGCTCAGCCCAAGCACACACCAAATGGGCCCCGGAAGTGGATTTATGCATCAATTACTTACTCATGTAAACCCTAGTAGCTAGTTTATTATAAATAGGACCTTTTACTATTGTATTAGACATCTTTGGATTATCTTTTGATCTATTGATCACGTTTTGGGGGCTGGCCATCTCGGCCATGCCTGGACCTTTCACTTATGTATTTTCAACGGTAGAGTTTCTACACTCCATAGATTAAGGTGTGGAGCTCTGCTGTTCCTCAAAGATTAATACAAAGTACTACTGTTTTCTATTCAATTCATCTTGTTTCGCTTCC
>NC_029792.2:17750603-17752407 GCF_000816755.2 Arachis ipaensis
CTAACTTCTAACTTCTTATCTTTTCAAAATTTGTTTCAACTAACTAACTAACTTTTTGTTTGTTTCTTAACTTTTTCAAAACCACCTACTCTCTCTCTAATTTTCGAAAATATATCCCCTCTTTTTCAAAAATTTCTTTTTTATTAACTAATTATTTTTATTTTTGATTTTAAAAAAAATTTCGAAAAAAAAATACTAACCTTTTTCAAAAACTATTTTCGAAAATCACTAACTCTTTTTCAAAAATTATTTTCGAAAATTCTCCCTCTCCCATCTTATTCTATTTATTTATTCATTTACTAACATCTCATCTCACATCTCTGCCCTCCTCACAGTTGTGTTTCTTTCTTTACATCACATTCTTTGTCTCCCTCTTTCCTTCCACTCACAAAGGGACCCCTATACTGTGGTATAAAGGATCCATATTATTATTATTATTATTTTTGTGCCTTCTTCTTTGTCATATGAGCAGGAGCAAGGATAAGAACATTCTTGTGAAAGCAGATCCAGAACCTGAAAGGACTCTGAAGAGAAAATTAAGAGAAGCTAAATTACAACAATCCAGAATTTTGTTTTTCATGTTTTATTAGGTTCATGATCATGTGGAGTCACAAAATAAATATAAAAATTGAAAACGGAATAAAAAAAAGGAGAAGAAAAATTACACCCTGGAGGAGCATCTGTCTGGCGTTCAGCGCCGAACAGAGCATGGTTCTGGTGTTGAACGCCCAAAATGGGCAGCTTCTGGGCGCTGAACGCCAGAACATGCATGGTTCTGGCGTTCAACGCCAGAAATGGCACACAAATGGGCGTTGAACGCCCAAAATGGCCACCAACCTGGCGCTGAACGCCCATAGTTGTGTGCAAAGGCATTTTTACATGCCTAATGGGTGCAGGGATGTAAACCCTTGAACACCTCAGGATCTGTGGACCCCACAGGATCCACTCAGGATCTGTGGACCCCACAGGATCCCCACCTACCTCCACTCACTTCTTCTCACCACTCTCTTTCACACAACCCCATAAACACTCTTCCCCAAAAACCCTTCACCAATCACCTCAAACTCTCTTCCCCATCACCTCTTCACCACTCACATCCATCCACTCTTCCCCATAAACCTACCTCATAAACTCCACCTACCTTCAAATTCAAAACCAATTTCCCACCCAAACCCACCCATATGTCCGAACCTTAACCCCCTCTCCCTCTCCTCCATTTTTTCTTCTTCTTCATCTATACTTTCTTTTATTGCTCGAGGGCGAGCAAAATTCTAAGTTTGGTGTGGTAAAAGCATAAGCTTTTTGTTTTTTCATTACCATTGATGGCACCTAAGACCGGAGAATCCTCTAGAAAGGAGAAAGGGAAGACAAAAGCTTCCACATCCGAGTCATGGGAGATGGAAAGGTTCATCTCCAAAGCCCATCAAGACCACTTCTATGATGTTGTGGCCAAGAAGAAGGTAATCCCTGAGGTACCTTTCAAACTCAAAAGAAATGAGTATCCGGAGATCCGACATGAAATTCAAAGAAGAGGTTGGGAAGTTCTAACAAATCCCATCCAACAAGTCGGCATCGTAATGGTTCAAGAGTTCTATGCCAATGCATGGATCACCAAGAACCATGATCAAAGTAAGAACCCGGATCCAAAGAACTATGTTACAATGGTTCGGGGGAAATACTTAGATTTTAGTTCGGAGAATGTGAGGTTGGCGTTTAACTTGCCTATGATGCAAGGAGATGAACGCCCCTACACTAGAAGGGTCAACTTTAATCAAAGGTTGGACCAAGTCCTTATGGACATATA
>NC_029792.2:17752436-17753363 GCF_000816755.2 Arachis ipaensis
TCTTGAAAGAATGATGACTAGGAGACATGTTATTTGATAATCTGAAAAATCATAAAAATGATTCTTGAAGCAAGAAAAAGCAGCAAAGAACAAAGCTTGTAGAAAAAAAAATAAAAAATAAAAAAAATATAGGCGAAAAAAAATAGAAAGAAAAAGAAAAAGCAAGCAGAAAAAGCCAATAACCCTTAAAACCAAAAGGCAAGGGCAAATAAAAAGGATCCCAAGGCTTTGAGCATCAGTGGATAGGAGGGCCTAAAGGAATAAAATCCTGGTCTAAGTGGCTAACCCAAGCTGTCCCTAACCATGTGCTTGTGGCGTGTAGGTGTCAAGTGAAAACTTGAGACTGAGCGGTTAAAGTCAGGGTCCAAAGCAAAAAAAAAAGAGTGTGCTTAAGAACCCTGGACACCTCTAATTGGGGACTTTAGCAAAGCTGAGTCACAATCTGAAAAGGTTCACCCAATTATGTGTCTGTGGCATTTATGTATCCGGTGGTAATACTGGAAAACAAAGTGCTTAGGGCCACGGCCAAGACTCATAAAGAAGCTGTGTTCAAGAATCATCATACTGAACTAGGAGAGTCAATAACACTATTCGAAATCTGAAGTTCCTATAGATGCCAATCATTCTGAACCTCAATGGATAAAGTGAGATGCCAAAACTATTCAAGAGGCAAAAAGCTATAAGTCCCGCTCATATGATTGAAGCTCTGTTTCATTGATAGTTTGGAATTTGTAGTATATTCTCTTCTTTTTTTCCTATTTGATTTTCAGTTGCTTGGGGACAATCAACAATTTAAGTTTGGTGTTGTGATGAGCGGATAATTTATACGCTTTTTGACATTGTTTTTAGTATGTTTTTAATAGGATCTAGTTACTTTTAAGGACGTTTTCATTAGTTTTTATGTTAAATTCACATTTATGGACTTTA
>NC_029792.2:17753984-17777528 GCF_000816755.2 Arachis ipaensis
GAAGGTCTAAACCTTGTCTGTGGTATTCCGAGTAGGGTTCAATGAATGAATGACTGTGACGAGCTCCAAACTCGCGATTGCAGGGCGTTAGTGACAAACGCAAAAGGATAGTAAATCCTATTCCAGCATGATCGAGAACCGACAGATGAATAGCCGTGTCGTGACAGGGTGCGTTGATCATTTTCACTGAGAGGATAAGATGAAGCCATTGACAAGGGTGATGCCTCCAGATGATTAGCCGTGCCGTGACAGGGCATTGGATCATTTTCCCGAGAGATGACCGAAAGTAGCCGTTGACAATGGTGATGTATCACATAAAGCCAGCCATGGAAAGGAGTAAGAGTGATTGGATAAAGATAGCAGGAAAGCATAGGTTCAGAGGAACGAAAAGCATCTCCATTCGCTTATCTGAAATTCCTACCAATGATTTACATAAGTACCTCTATCCCTATTCTATTATTTATTATTCGAAAACACCATTATCAATTTATATCTGCCTAACTGAGATTTGCAAGGTGACCATAGCTTGCTTCATACCGACAATTTTCGTGGGATTCGACCCTTACTCACGTAAGGTATTACTTGGACGACCCAGTGTACTTGCTGGTCAGTTACACGGAGTTGTGAACCGTGGTCTTGGCATCATATTTTTGGCGCCATTACCAGGGAAAGAAAGAGCGATGAATTTTACATACTTAAAGTGTAATCACGATTCCGCGTACCAGTACGGTCGGCTTCGACTAAGCCTGGGACGATCCCTCCCCGGCCGCCCTGGCCGAGACATTTTGGGCTGCGGTAGCTTTCCTCGCCCTTTTGAAGGCCTTCATAGATTCATTATTCTTAATCATCTCTGCAAGCAAAACACAACAAGGAACCAATTCACAAATCAGAAAAGAGCTTGCAAACAATATGGGAGCAGACAAGAGAGGAAAATTAAAAAATTAACTACCCAGCTTAGTTCGGATGAGAGAGGGATTGGTTAAAAATTTCTTTGTATTGAGATAGGGAGGCTAACCCCAGTTTTCTTCCAGAACAGTCACGAAAGCTTGCTCAACCTCATCCAACATTTCTCATGTATATCTAGATACCCTCACATCCTTTTGCCATTCCAAAGGAAAGGCGGGCTCGTCATTTTCATCCACAAAAAAGGGCCGAGCTCCCTCAACAGCTCGGACCTTAAAAAAGTAATTTTTAAAGTCACAAAAAGATTCATCAAACATAGAGAAAACCCTTTTCCCTTGGGAAGCGTGGAAAGAAACCCAGGCGGCTTTCTTCTTAACTACCCCAGGCTTTGTCAAAACAAAGAGATAAAAGAAAAGGGATTGTGAAGCAGGAATACCGAATCCATGACACAACAATTGAAAGATTTTTATGAAACTCCAGGAATTGGGGTGAAGTTGGGACGGAGCAAAATTACAGGACTATAACAGGTTGGTCTCAAAATCGGTAAAAGGAAGAGTGATATTCATTTGACTAAAAAAGAAGTCGTAGACATAGAAAAAAGGGCGCTCTCCAGCAATTCGAGTAGAGAAACAGACCCTCTCCTCAGAACTCGAAGATACAAGCTCATAGTTCTTTTCATCACCAACATTACCACAGATCTTATGAAATTGCCTAAGTTGCTGACAGAACTCAGAGTCAACCAACGAAACACACAGAAGAACCATAGAATCCACTCAGTCAGCCATGCCCTCAGGGACTTGGGAAGACGTCTCAACAATATTTTTGCGAGAAGACATGAGGCCAACTAATCCTACAACAAGAAAAGAAGATCGGATTACTAAAAAACATCTCGGACGAAGGATAAAACAACTCGGCCAGTATGATTCAGATGACACAAACACCAAAAGGAAAACCCCAGAACCCACACAGAAGGTCCAGGGGCATCCTTTGGAGGCAGTGACAGAGTAAGGACCCAGGAAAAATCTACAAGGTTAGCATCTAGACGAAACCCTCGACGAAGAAAAATTCAAAAAACCCCTTTCCAGACAAACAACAAACATGAAGAGAAAGACAAAGAAAGAACGTTATCTTCTACAAAGTCTATCAGCAAAGAAAACCACAAGAGGCACAGTCTTTTTCAAAGATCATCAAACAGTTCATCAATCCAAAATTCCAAGATATGAAGACGACAGTCAAAAATAGTAAGCAAACATGCAAACAAGCAAAACCTCAATCATCAGAAGAAACGCCAGAAGCATGCATTACAACAGTAAACTCGAGCGTAACGACGCATAAAGGCTCAGACTTTCCAGCATACATTCCAAAAAACAAAGCTTTATCAAAAGACAACCAAGGGCAAAACGATAAAGAAATAGAAAGAAAAACCAACCTGAGCAAAGGAGGAAGCTTCGGAAAGAGATTGAAGACGGAGAGATGGAATCGCCCAAGAAATTGCCAAATAACGCCGCAACGCAAGAAATGCAAAGCGTAGGTGAAAACAGAAAAGTGAGAGAGTAAAGGGAGAAGTTACAAAGAGAAACGAAGAAGAGAAACCGTTTCTGTGCACAAATTTCAAAATAAAAAGCCAAGAGAAACGGGGCAATTAAAACCAATTAATGAAGGTATTAAACCCTCGCACATTCCCAAGAACAGAACGCTACTATAGAAGCGCGCACTTTCAGAGGAAAACGTTCCACATTCAAAATTCTACAAAAGAAATAAGTCGACAAATGCTCGAGTTCAGCTTCACCAGAGAAGGATCGAAGTTTAGGACTCAACCTCAGAAAGAAAGATCGAGTTCGAGCAGGGGCACTGTTCATACCCTGAGTCGAGCTATCCGACCTGGGATGTTCAGTAACAAGGCAACCGACCTCTTCAGGTCAGACAATCCGACCTCTTCCCAAAGAGCTCGGCCAAATCGACAGGAAAGCCCAGTAAAGGGCCCAAATAGAGGAACACGACCCAAATCCAAAGGCAATCCAAGCCTATAGAGATAAAGGTGGTTCCCTTGAAGATAAGCTGACTTCACCCAAAGATAAGATAAGATAAGATAAGATAACTAACTTATCTTATCTAGAAAGGTCAGCCCACACTACTATAAATACATTGGAGCACCCAGGTATAACTCATACTCTGATTCTACTCAAAACCTGCTTAATACCCTTGCTAACTTAAGCATCGAAGTCCCTTGAAGGTACCCCCACCCTCCAGTGACAGAGGATCAGCAGTGCAGTCAGTCCAACAAGTCAGACATGACAGCTCCGGCCGCCACCCACCGGCCGGACACGTCATCTCCGACCAGTACAGAAGATCTCGTCCGAGATCGACCTACAGTTTCAGGTAACCCTCGGAACACTGCCTGACCGTGAAGTTGAGTTTTCCATAGAATTAGCTCCGGGAGTCCAACATGTGTCCATTCCTCCCTATCGTATGGCTCCAACTGAGTTACGAGAATTAAAAGTTCAATTGGAAGATATGCTAGAGAAAGGATTCATTCGTCCTAGCACTTCTCCGTGGGGAGCTCCTGTTCTATTCAGAAAGAAGAAGGATGGAACGATGCGACTATGTGTGGATTATCATCAGCTCAATAAGATAACTATTCGCAACAAGTATCCATTGCCAAGGATTGATGATTTGTTTGATCAACTTCAAGGAGCTACTTGTTTCTCAAAAATCGACCTACGTTCAGGGTACTATCAATTGAAGATAAAAGAGGAAGACATTCCAAAAACTGCTTTTCGTACTCGCTATGGGTACTATGAGTTCTTAGTAATGTCCTTTGGTCTGACGAATGCGCTTGCAGCTTTCATGGACTTAATGAATCGAGTTTCAAACCTTTCTTAGATCGTTTTGTTATCGTTTTCATCGATGATATCTTTGTATTCGAAAAGTGCTACGGAGCATGAGTATCATTTGAGGATTGTGTTACAAACCTTAAGGGATCACAAGCTTTATGCTAAGTTTTCTAAATGTGAGTTTTGGCTTGATCAAGTGACATCTTTAGGGCATGTGGTATCAACAGATGGAATCATGGTCGATCCAAAGAAGGTTGAAGCCGTTCAGAAGTGGCCAAGGCCTACTACAGTGACGGAAATTCATAGCTTTCTAGGGTTGGCCGGCTACTATCGACAATTCATCAAGGACTTCTCGAGAATTTCTACACCATTAACCAAGTTAACTCAGAAGAATATAAAGTTTCAATGGTCAGAAGCTTGTGAGAAATGTTTCCAGATGCTTAAGGCTTGTCTAACCTCAGCACCTGTTCTTGTTTTACCTTTTGGGTCTGGGGGATTCTCAGTCTTTTGTGATGCATCTCGGATAGGACTGGGTTGTGTATTGATACAACATGGCCGTGTTATTGCCTATGCCTCACGACAACTCAAGAAGCATGAGCAAAATTATCCAACTCATGACCTGGAAATGGCAGCAGTCGTTTTTGCTTTGAAGATTTGGAGACACTATCTTTATGGTGAGACTTGTATCTATACAGATCATAAGAGTTTGAAGTATATATTTCAATAGAAGGATTTAAATTTGAGGCAACAAAGATGGATGGAGTTGCTAAAAGATTATGATTGTACCATTTTGTATCATCTTGGAAAGGCAAACGTTGTAGCAGATGCCCTCAGTAAGAAATCTATGGGTAGCTTGGCCCATATTACTCTTGCAAGGAGACCAATTGTTGAAGAGGTCCATCAATTGGAGGCTAGTGGAATTCAATTTGACCTTGGAGAATCAGGAGTTTTCTTAGCATATGTTCGAGCCCAATCTTCCCTGATAGAACAGATCAAGGCTGCACAACGTGATGACCCGAAACTAAGAAATCTTATAGAAGATGTTCGCAATGAGAGAAACTCAGACTTTTCTCTTGATCAAGATGTTTTGCATTGTGGTCAATGCTTATGTGTGCCAAATAACCACGACTTAAAGAAAGCTATTTTGGAGGAGGCTCACAATTCTAAGTATACCGTTCATTCAGGCTCCAATAAGATGTATCAAGATTTGAAACAATTGTTTTAGTAGGAAGGCATGAAGACAGACATAGGAGTTTTTGTTTCTCATTGCTTAACTTGCCAACAGGTTAAAGCTAAACATCAAAGACCTGCTGGGTTATTGCAACAAATTGAGATACTTGAATGGAAGTGGAAAATGATTACGATAGATTTTGTAACAGGTTTACCTTGTAGTTTAAAGGTTTTGATTCAATTTGGGTAATTGAGGATAGAATGACAAAGTCAGCCCACTTTCTTCCGGTGAAAACAACTTTTAGTGCAGCTTGATATGCTCAACTTTATGTTGATGAGATAGTTAAATTACATGGAATTCCAGTGTCCATTATTTCAGATCACGGACCTCAATTCACCTCTCATTTTTGGAAATCTTTTCAGAAAGCGTTAGGAACTCGTCTGGATCTTAGCACAACTTTTCACCCTAAAACCGATGGACAGTCGGAAAGGACGATTCAAACATTGGAAGATATGTTAAGGTGTTGTGTTCTAGATTTTGGTGAAAATTGGGACAGCTATCTACCTTTGATCGAGTTCTCTTATAATAATAGTTATCAAGCCAGCACTCAAATGGCACCATTTAAGGCCCTTTATGAGAGAAGATGCAGGTCACCTATTGGGTGGTTTGAGGTTGGTGAGGTTAGGCTTTTGGGGCCAAATTTGGTACAAGATGCAGTTGAGAAGGTTCGCATAATAAGAGAACTTTTATTTGCAACTCAGAGTAGGCATAAGGCTTATGTTGATAACAGAAGGCATAACTTAGAGTTTTCAGTGGGTGATAAGGTGTTTCTTAGAGTGTCGCCTATGAAGGAAGTGATGAGATTTGGGAAAAGAGGCAAGCTTAGTCCTCGCTACATTGGTCCATTTGAGATACTAAACAGAATAGGCGCAGTTGCTTACCGCTTGGCATTGCCGCCTGAGTTGTCTATGATTCATCCAATCTTTCACGTATCAATGTTGCACAAATACCTTCCTGACCCATCTCATGTGCTCGCACCACAAGCCATAGAGCTAAAGGAGGATTTATCCTTTGAAGAGGAACCAGTGGCTATAGTTGATCGCCAAGTAAAGAAACTACGCTCTAAAGAGATAGCATCTGTGAAAGTTGTTCGGAAGAATCATTCGGTAGAAGAAGCAACTTGGAAAGTGGAGGATGTCATGCGCGACAAATATCCGTATTTGTTAGAGTCTGAAGGTAACTATCATACTTATCACCGTATATAAGTTCAAAATTCGGGGACCGAATTTCTTAAGGGGGAGAGAATGTTATAACCGAAGAGAAAAAAAAAAAGGAAGAAGGACTTAGTGAGTCACGTGACTCACCCCCTCCCTCTCTTTTCAATTTCATTTCTTCTCTCTTCTTCTTCTTCTTCTTCATTCTTTCCATCTTCTCATCTCTTCTTCTTGAAATCGTACACTATCATTAAACCCACTTCTTTCATTTTACTTCCTTCTCATTCTCTTCTCTATCTTATTCATTCAAATTTCATTTATCACAACCCTAAATCATGGAGTTTCAACTTAATTAGTGAAGAAAGTATTCAACTTTTGAGTTTCGGTTATTATTGAGACTTCAAGGTAACTCTTTGACTTAATAATTAGCTATATCTCAAATTTTTATCATCCCTATACTTGTGGGTATAGCAAAATCCGAAATTAGGGTTAGAAAATTTGGGGCTTCTGTCAAATTGAGTAAGATTATGTTAATTGACAATATTAGTAGCTCACAAATATTATTATTGTCATATTTCTAGAGTTGTAGAGTTATTGGATATCATTTGGTAGCTCGTTGATGCGCTCAGAGTTCTTCCGGTTCTTTGAAATCAAGTTGTGAATGGATATTATGTCTATAATTATTTTTAAATATATTATTATCAATATTTATATTGAATAATTATTTTTGGAGCTTGAAAAGATTTGATTATTTTGATTTTTGAATTTTTGAAATAAATATTGATTTGTGAAACTTATAATTTTATAAAAATACACACGAGACGATATTTATATATTTTATAAAGCATACATGTTTTCTTATTTGACTCTATTGAATTTTAATTAAATTTTAGTATGCATTCTTATGTATGTTTGATTTACTATGGAAATTTAGTAATATGTTATAATTATTAGAGATTTGTTATAAATGATTTGGTTTGGATTGGTTGGGAGACTCTGACTAGAAAATCGTAGTTAACAGCGGTTATGACGTTAAATTAGATGCATCTAACTCAGACCTCAACTAGCAGGGGCATTGCTAGCCCAACTAGGCCACACGTTGGATCTGTTATACTGTACGGGCACACTAGAGGAAAGGGCTACCCTTAGAGGTGGAGCCGCCCTAGGTGTGTAATATTTGATTTGATTTGACTTCTAGAATGAGAACTTCCATTTCAGTTCATCCGCTTAACTACTTATCTATTTGTTTGCATAATTAATTAATATGAATTTCTCATCTCTGAAAGGAAATATAATTTTTAAGGTAAACTCTGTATTGTCTCGTGTGGGTTATAGATGTAACGTTTGCTCACTGAGTTGCAAAACTCACCCTATTATATTCGTATGTTTTTCAGATACAGGAGTCATTCCAAGTTCTATTTCACCTGCCTCTCAGTAGATCTTAGTCATTTTGGTGAGCCCTTCTTCTTTCCAAGGGCTAAGTAATTATGTAATGGAACCTTTACTCAAAATTTAGATTATGTCAATACTCCATATGACACAGGCAGGATCCTCGTGTGGGTTATGTTATTTTGAATATCAAACTGTTTAGATAGTAATTATAATTTGATTATGTAAGACTTATAGATTTAACTATATACGCTAGTTATCAATTTAATATATATGATGCGTATTTTAGACATGTTTGGTAGTGGATATGATTAAAATATATTATTGTTGTTGTTGTCATTGAAAATGGATGTTTATTGTTGATAAAAGAAGATAATATTTATGTTGTGTTGTGATGAGCGGATAATTTATACGCTTTTTGGCATTGTTTTTACATAGTTTTTAGTATGATTTGGATAGTTTTTAGTATATTTTTATTAGTTTTTAATTAAAAATCACATTTCTGGACTTTACTATGAGTTTGTGTATTTTTCTGTGATTTTAGGTATTTTCTGGCTGAAATTGAGGGACCTGAGCAAAAATCAGATTCAGAGGTTAAGAAGGAATGCAGATGCTGTTGGATTCTGACCTCCCTGTACTCAAAGTAGATTTTCTGGAGCTACAGAACTCTAAATGGCGCGCTTCTAATTGCGTTGGAAAGTAGACATCCAGGTCTTTCCAGAAATATATAATAGTTCATACTTTGCCCGATTTTAGATGACACAAACTGGCATTGAACGCCAGTTCCATGTTGCAGTCTGGCGCTTAGCGCTAGAAACAAGTTGCAAAGTGGAGTTCAACGCCAGAAACACGTTACAAACTGGCGTTCAACTCCAAGAATGACCTCTCCACGTGTAAACTTCAAGCTCAGCCCAATCACACACCAAGTGGGCCCCGAAAGTGGATTTCTACATCATTTACTTATTTTTGTAAACCCTAGTAACTAGTTTAGTATAAATAGGACTTTTTTTACTATTGTATTTACATCCTTTATCTTCGGATCATCTTTGATTAGTTTTATGCTATCTTAGACCTTTGTGAGGGCTGGCCATTCGGCCATGCCTGAACATTTATCACTTATGTATTTTCAAACGGTAGAGTTTCTACACTGCATAGATTAAGGTGTGGAGCTCTGCTGTTCCTCAAAGATTAATGCAAAGTACTACTGTTTTTCTATTCAATTCAACTTATTCCTATTCTAAGATATCCATTCGCACCCAAGAACATGATGAATGTGATGATTATGTGACGCTCATCATCATTCTCACTTATGAACGCGTGCCTGACAAACACTTCCGTTCTACATGCAAACAAGCTAGAATGAATATCTCTTAGATATCTAATACAGAGGACCGAGTCCGAGTTATTAATGTCTTCGTGGTATAAGTTAGAACCCATGGATGGCTATTCCTGAGATCCGGAAAGTCTAAACCTTGTCTGTGGTATTCCGAGTAGGATCTGGGAAGGGATGGTTATGACGAACTTCAAACTCGCGAGTACTGGGCGTAGTGACAGACGCAAAAGGAGGGTGAATCCTATTCCAGTATGATCGAGAACCTCCAGATGATTAGCCGTGCCGTGACAGAGCATTTGGACCTTTTTCATAGAGAGGATGGGATGTAGCCATTGACAACGGTGATGTCCTACACAAAGCTTGCCATGGAAAGGAGTAGGAAGGATTGGATGAAGACAGCAGGAAAGCAGAGGTTCAGAGGGACGAAAGCATCTCTGCACACTTATCTGAAATTCTCACCAATGAATTACATAAGTATCTCTATCCTAGTTTATGTTTTATTTATCTTTTAATTATTAAAACTCTATATCCATTTGAAGCCACCTGACTGAGATTTACAAGGTGACCATAGCTTGCTTCATACCAACAATCTCCGTGGGATCGACCCTTACTCACGTAAGGTTTATTACTTGGACGACCCAGTGCACTTGCTGGTTAGTTGCGGGGAGTTGTGAAGTTATGTTTGAGCCATGGTATTGTGCACACATTTTTGGAGCCATTGCCAAGGAATCAATTTCGAACAACAATTTCACATCTAGATCACGATTTTCTGCACCAAGTTTTTGGCGCCGTTGCCGGGGAGAATCATTCCTAGGAGGCATTTGCACGAACAATCACAACTCCGTCACGTACCAAGTTTTTGGCGCCGTTGCCAGGGATTGTTCGAGTTTGGACAACTGACGGTTCATCTTGTTGCTCAGATTAGGTCATTTTCTTTTTCGTTTTATTTTCAAAAAAAAAACATTGTTTTCAAAAATCTTTCAAAAAAATTTTTTTTCCTTTTGTTTTCAAAAATTATTCTAAATTTTTAAGAATGAATTCTAGAGTTTCAAAATAATATGCTGAAGCTTGTCTGGCCATCAAGCTTTAGACTAACATGGTATGATTCATGGGATTTTGATTGAGGACTTTGAATTCATTACTTCCTTTTTCCTATATGTTTTTGAAAAATGTAAAATAAAATACAAAAAAAATATATAAAATCATAAAAATAAAAAAAATATTTTGTGTTTCTTGTTTGAGTCTTGAGTCAATTTTTAAGTTTGGTGTCAATTGCATTTTTTCTAAAAATTTATGCATTTTTCGAAAATTCATGCATTCATAGTATTCTTCATGATCTTTAAGTTGTTCTTGGTAAGTCTTCTTGTTTGATCTTGATGTTTTCTTATTTTGTGTCTTTTGTTGTTTTTCATGTGCATCTTTGCATTCATAGTGTCTAAGCATTAAAGATTTCTAAGTTTGGTGTCTTGCATGTTTTCTTTGCATCAAAAATTTTTCAAACACATGTTCTTGATGTTCATCATGATCTTCAAAGTGTTCTTGGTGTTCATCTTAACATTCATAGTGTTCTTGCATGCATTGTGTGTTCTGATCTAAAATTTTTATGCATGAAGTCTTTTTGAAGTTTTTCTCTCTCACCATTAAAAATTCAAAAATCAAAAAAATATCTTTTCCTTTTTTTCTCTCTTAAAATTTCGAAAATTTGGATTGACTTTTTCAAAAAAAATTAAAATCTAGTTGTTTCTTATGAGTCAAGTCAAATTTTCAATTTAAAAATCTTATCTTTTTCAAAATCTTTTTCAAAAATAAAATATTTTTCATTTTTTTTATTAATTTCGAAATTTTTAAAAAATTTATGTTCAAAATCTTTTCCTTATCTTTATTTCATATTTTCGAAATTAATACTAACATTTAATGTGATTGATTCAAAAATGTTAAGTTTGTTACTTGCTTAGTAAGAAAGGTTCAATCTTTAAATTTTAAAATCATATCTTTTTGTTTCTTGTTAGTCAAGTAATCAACTTTAATTTTAAAAATCAAATATTTTTAAATTTTTTTTTCAAATCTTTTCCAAAATAATTTTTAATCATATCTTTTTCAAAATCAATTTCAAAATCTTTTCTAACTTCTTTTCTAACTTCCTATCTTTTTAAAATTGATTTTCAAATCTTTTTCAATCAATCTTATCTTTTTATTTCAATCATATCTTTTTCAATTTCAATCATATCATTTTCAAAAAAAACAAATTTCAAACCTTTTTCAATCAATCATATCTTTTTGTTTCAATCTTATCTTTTTCAAAACTGCCCAACTAACTCTCTACCTTTAATTTTCGAAAATCCCTTCCATCTTTTTCAAAATTCCTTTTTAATTAACTAATTGTTTTAAATTTTAATTTTTAATTTAATTTCAAACTTTAATTTTCGAAATTTAACTTTAAATTTTAATTTTATTTTAATTAATTTTCGAAATTCTCTCACCTCTCATCTCCTTCTATTTATTTATTCATCTACTAACACTTCTCTTCCACCCAAAAATTTGAACCCCATCCTCCTCTCTGTGTTCGAATTTTTTCTCTTCTCTTCCTTACATTACATTCTTCTCTTCTTCTACTCACATAAAGGAATCTCTATACTGTGACATAGAGGATTCCATATTTTCTTTTCTGTTCTCTTCTTTTTCATATGAGCAGGAACAAGGATAAGAACATTCTTGTTGAAGCTGATCCTGAACCTGAAAGGACTCTGAAGAGGAAGCTAAGGGAAGCTAAAGCAAAACTCTCTGGAAAAAATCTGACAGAAATTTTTGAAAAAGAAGAAGTAATGGCCGAAAATAATGCAAGGAGGATGCTTGGTGACTTCATTGCACCTAATTCCAATTTACATGGAAGAAGCATCTCAATCCCTGCCATTGGAGCAAACAATTTTGAGCTTAAACCTCAATTAGTTTCTCTAATGCAACAGAACTGCAAGTTTCATGGACTTCCATCCGAAGATCCTTTTCAGTTCTTAACTGAATTCTTGCAGATCTGTGATACTGTTAAGACCAATGGGGTTGATCCCGAAGTCTACAGGCTTATGCTTTTCCCGTTTGCTGTAAGAGACAGAGCTAGAGTATGGTTGGACTCTCAACCCAAAAATAGCCTGAACTCTTGGGATAAGCTAGTCACGGCCTTCTTGGCTAAGTTCTTTCCTCCTCAAAAGCTGAGCAAGCTTAGAGTGGATGTTCAGACCTTCAAGCAAAAAGATGGTGAATCCCTCTATGAAGCTTGGAAAAGATACAAGCAGATGACCAAAAGGTGTCCTCCTGACATGCTTTCAGAATGGACCATTCTGGATATATTCTATTATGGTCTGTCTGAGTTCTCCAAGATGTCACAGGACCATTCTGCAGGTGGATCCATTCACCTAAAGAAAATGCCTGCAGAAGCTCAAGAACTCATTGACATGGTTGCTAATAACCAGTTCATGTACACTTCTGAGAGGAATCCTGTAAGTAATGGGACGCCTCAGAAGAAGGGAGTTATTGAAATTGATACTCTGAATGCCATATTGGCTCAGAACAAAATATTGACTCAGCAAGTCAATATGATTTCTTAGAGTCTAAATGGAATGCAAGCTGCATCCAACAGTACTCAAGAGGCATCTTCTGAGGAAGAAGCTTATGATCCTGAGAACCCTGCAATAGCAGAGGTGAATTACATGGGTGAACCATATGGGAACACCTATAATCGCTCATGGAGAAATCACCCAAATCTCTCATGGAAGGATCAACAAAAGCCTCAACAAAGCTTTAATAATGGTGGAAGAAACAGGTTTAACAATAGTAAACCTTTTCCATCATCTTCTCAGCAACAGACAGAGAACTCTGAACAAAATACCTCTAATTTAGCAAACTTAGTCTCTGATCTGTCCAAGGCCACTCTAAGTTTCATGAGTAAAACAAGGTCCTCCATAAGAAATTTGGAGGCACAAGTGGGCCAGCTGAGTAAGAAAATCACTGAAACACCTCCTAGTACTCTCCCAAGCAATACAGAAGAGAATCCAAAGAGAGAGTGCAAGGCCATTGATATAACAATCATGGCCGAACCCACAAAAGAGGAAGAGGACGTGAATCCTAGTGAGAAAGACCTCCTGGGACGTCCAGTGATCAATAAGGAGATTCCCTTTGAGAAACCAAAGGACTCTGAGGCTCATCTAGAGACCATAGAGATTCCATTGAGCCTCCTTATGTCCTTCATGAGCTCTGATGAGTATTCTTCTTCTGAAGAGAATGAGGATGTTACTGAAGAGCAAGTTGCCAAGTACCTTGGTGCAATCATGAAGCTGTATACCAAATTATTTGGTAATGAGACTTGGGAAGATGAACCTCCCTTGCTCATCAATGAACTAAGTGATCTGGATCAACTGACATTACCTCAGAAGAAACAGGATCCTAGAAAGTTCCTAATACTTTGTACCATAGGCACCATGACCTTTGAGAAGGCTCTATGTGACCTTGGGTCAGGGATAAATCTCATGCCACTCTCTGTAATGGAGAAACTGGGAATCCTTGAGGTACAGGCTGCCAATTTCTCATTAGAGATGGCAGACAAATCTATGAAAATGGCTTATGGACTAGTAGAGGACGTGCTAGTAAAGGTTGAAGGCCTTTACATCCCTGCTGATTTCATAATCCTAGACAC
The DNA here is from genome assembly GCF_000816755.2 of Arachis ipaensis. NCBI lineage: Eukaryota > Viridiplantae > Streptophyta > Magnoliopsida > Fabales > Fabaceae > Arachis > Arachis ipaensis. Next base: position 17,767,513 of record NC_029792.2, read on the forward strand.
TGGAAAGGATGAGGATGAATCTATCATCCTTGGAAGACCCTTCCTAGCCACAGCAAGAGCTGTGATTGATGTAGACAGAGGAGAGTTGATCCTTCAACTGAATGAGGATAACCTTGTGTTTAAAACTCAAGAATCTCCTTCTGTAATAATGGAGAGGAAGCATAGAAAGCTTCTCTCAGTACAGAGTTAACTAAAGCCCCCACAGTCAAACTCTAAGTTTAGTGTTGGGAGGCCTCATCCAAACTCTAAGTTTGGTGTTGAACTCCCATATCCAAACTCTAAGTTCGGTGTTGGGAGTCTATAAAATTGACCTGATCACCTGTGTGGCTCCATGAGAGCCCACTGTCAAGCTATTGACATTAAAGAAGCGCTTGTTGGGAGACAACCCAATTTTTATTTATCTAATTTTATTTTTATTTTCATTGTTCTTTCATGTTTTATTAGGTTCATGATCATGTGGAGTCACAAAATAAATACAAAAATTAAAAACAGAATAAAAAATAGTAGAAGAAAAATCACACCCTGGAGGAAGGACTTACTGGCGTTTAAACGCCAGTAAGGAGCATCTGGCTGGTGTTCAATGCCAGAACAGAGCATGGATCTGGCGTTGAACGCCAGAAACAAGCAACATCCTGGCGTTCAAACGCCAGGAATGCACCCTGAGAAGAGCTGGCGCTGAACGCCAGAAACAAGCATAGAACTGGCGTTCAACGCCAGAAATATGCTGCATCTGGGTGTTGAATGCCCAGAACAAGCATCAATTCAGCGTTTAAATGCCAGAATTGCATGCAAAGGTGTTTTACATGCCTAATTGATGCAGGGATGCAAATCCTTGACACCTCAGGATCTGTGGACCCCACAGGATCATCTCAGCATCTGTGGACCCCACAGGATCCCCACCTACCTCCACTCATACTCTCCCCTCTTCTCATTCATCCTCTCTTCCCAATAAACACCCTTCCCCAAAACCCTTCACCAATCACCTCAATCTCTCTTCCCTATTACCACCTACCACCACTCACATCCATCCACTCTTTTCCATAAACCCCACCTACCTTCAAAATTCAAAATCACTTTCCCACCCAAACCCCACCCAAAATGGCCGAACCTACCCCCTCTCCCCTCACTATATAAACCCATCCTTCCCTCCTTCATTTCCACACAACACAACCCTCTCTTCTATACCTTGGCCGAATACACCTCCCCCCACTCTCCTCCATATTTTCTCTTCTTCTTCTTCTTTTCTTTCTTCTCTTGCTCGAGGGCGAGCAATATTCTAAGTTTGGTGTGGTAAAAGCATAAGCTTTTTGTTTTTCCATTACCATTAATGGCACCTAAGACCAGAGAAACCTCTAGAAAAGGGAAAGGGAAGACAAAAGCTTCCACCTCCGAGTCATGGGAGATGGAAAGATTCATCTCCAAAGCCCATCAAGACCACTTCTATGATGTTGTGGCCAAGAAGAAGGTGATCCCCGAGGTCCCTTTCAAACTCAAGAAAAATGAGTATCCAGAGATCCGACATGAGATCCAAAGAAGAGGTTGGGAAGTTCTAACCAACCCCATTCAACAAGTCGGAATCTTAATGGTTCAAGAGTTTTATGCAAACGCATGGATCACTAGGAACCATGATCAAAGTAAGAACCCGAACCCAAAGAATTATCTTACCATGGTTCGGGGGAATTACTTAGATTTTAGTCCGGAAAATGTAAGGGTGGCGTTCAACTTGCCAATGATGGAAAAGAACGTACGCCCCTACACAAGAAGAGTCAACTTTGATCAAAGTTGGACCAAGTCCTCATGGACATATGTATGGAAGGAGCTCAATGGAAGATTGACTCAAAAGGCAAACCGGTTCAACTGAGAAGATTGGACCTTAAGCCTATAGCTAGAGGATGGTTGGAGTTCATTCAACGCTCAATCATTCCCACTAGCAACCGGTCTGAAGTTACTATAGACCGAGCCATCATGATCCATAGCATCATGATTGGAGAAGAGGTGGAAGTTCATGAGATTATACCTCAAGAACTCTACAAGGTGGCTGACAAGTCCTCCACTATGGCAAGGTTAGCCTTTCCTCACCTCATTTGCCATCTATGCAACTCGGCTGGGATTGACATAGAGGGAGATATCCACATTGACGAGGACAAGCCCATCACTAAGAAAAGGATGGAGCCAACAAGGGAGCCTATTCATGGATCTCAAGGGACGCATGAAGAAGCTCATCACCAAGAAATCCCTGAGATGCCTCAAGGGATGCATTTTCCTCCACAGAATTTTTGGGAGCAAATCAACACCTCCCTAGGAGAACTAAGTTCCAACATGGGACAACTAAGGGTGGAACATCAAGAGCACTCCATCATCCTCCATGAAATTAGAGAAGATCAAAGAGCAATGAGGGAGGAGCAACAAAGACAAGGAAGAGACATAGAAGAGCTCAAGGACACCATTGGTTCCTCAAGAAGAAAACGCCACCATCACTAAGGTGGACTCATTCCTTGTTCTTAAATTTCTGTTTTTCATTTTTTTTATGTTAAATATTTATTTATGTTTGTGTCTTATTACATGATCATTAGTATCTAAGTGTCTATGCCTTAAAGTAGTGAATATGAATCCATCACCTCTCTTAAATGAAAAATATTTTAAAAACAAAAGAACAAGAAATACATGATTTCAAATTCATCCTTGAAACTAGTTTAATTATTTTGATGTGGTGACAATACTTTTTGTTTTCTGAATGCATGCTTGAACAGTGCATATGTCTTTTGAATTTGAGATTTAAGAATGTTAAATCTGTTGTCTCTTGAAAGAATGATGACAAGGAGACATGTTATTTGATAATCTGAAAAATCATAAAAATGATTCTTGAAGCAAGAAAAAGCAGTGAATACAAAGCTTGCAGGAAAAAAAAAGAAAAAAATGGCGAAAAAAAAAGAGAGAACAAAGTGCTTAGGGCCACGGCCAAGACTCATAAAGTAGCTGTGTTCAAGAATCAACATACTGAACTAGGAGAATCAATAACACTATCTAAATTCTGAGTTCCTATAGATGCCAATCATTCTGAACCTCAATGGATAAAGCGAGATGCCAAAACTATTCAAGAGGCAAAAAGCTACAAGTCCCTCTCATCCGATTGTAGCTAAGTTTCATTGATATTTTGGAATTTATAGTATATTCTCTTCTTTTTATCCTATTTGATTTTCAGTTGCTTGGGGACAAGCAACAATTTAAGTTTGGTGTTGTGATGAGCGGATAATTTATACGCTTTTTGCCATTATTTTTACATAGTTTTTAGTATGATTTGGTTAGTTTTTAGTATATTTTTATTAGTTTTTAATTAAAAATCACATTTCTGGACTTTACTATGAGTTTGTGTGTTTTTCTGTGATTTCAGGTATTTTCTGGCTGAAATTGAGGGACCTGAGCAAAAATCAAATTCAGAGGTTAAAGAAGGACTGCAGATGCTGTTGGATTCTGACCTCCCTGCACTCAAAGTGGATTTTCTGGAGCTACAGAACTCTAAATGGCGCGCTTCTAATTGCGTTGGAAAGTAGACATCCAGGGCTTTCCAGAAATATATAATAGTCCATACTTTGCATGAGTTTAGATGACACAAATTGGCGTTGAACGCCAGTTCTATGTTGCAGTCTGGCGTTCAGCGCCAGAAACAAGTTGCAAAGTGGAGTTCAACGCCAGAAACACGTTACAAACTGGCTTTCAACTCCAAGAATGACCTCTCCACGTGTAAACTTCAAGCTCAGCCCAAGCACACACCAAGTGGGCCCCGGAAGTAGATTTCTACATCATTTACTTATTTCTGTAAACGCTAGTAACTAGTTTAGTATAAATAGGACTTTTTTTTACTATTGTATTTACATCCTTTATCTTCGGATCATCTTTGATTAGTTTTATGCTATCTTAGACCTTTGTGAGGGCTGGCCATTCGGCCATGCCTGAACATTTATCGCTTATGTATTTTTAAACGGTAGAGTTTCTACACTGCATAGATTAAGGTGTGGAGCTCTGCTGTTCCTCAAAGATTAATGCAAAGTACTACTGTTTTTCTATTCAATTCAACTTATTCCTCATTATAAAGTTAAAAAAAAAAAGAAAAAAGAATGACCTAGAAACAACAAATAATCTTATTGCTAATATTTATGACACCGGCATCATTGAACATTGGAATTGGGTCATGACAGAAAGACTCTTGAGCAACCCAACATGTATGCAAGAATAAGAATTTTTTCAAGATTGGAGAAAAAGATGGAGTCATTATTTCGTACATAGAAAATGCATCAATTACTCAAGTAAAAGTGAAAAGGACTTTGAAATTTTTGAATTCACTTCTAGAAGAGTGCATATGTTCATTAATGTAAATTATGTACTAGAACTTATAAAGAATTTAGCTTTTGTATCCTTACTTAATAGGTATGGCTTTACGTCTATATTTGTGAAAGACAAATGTATTATATTTAAGAGTGAAATGTTTGTGAATACAGAATATATATTAAAAATATATTTAAGTTAAAAGTTATAAATAACATGATGATGATTATAATGATATTACTGAATCTTTTAATTGTAGCATAATTATTTAGAATATGTTAATTTTTATAAATTAAATGATATAGTGAAACAAAAATGTTGGATAACCAATTATCTTATTTTAGTAACATACAAGATCCAACTAATTAAGTCATGTAATATGTATACCTATATATATGCTTTTCTTTTATTTCTTTTTCGGACATTCACTTTCTTATATCGTTTAAAAAAAAATGTAAATTGTATTTTCTCAAAAAAGATGTTTTTTTATTTTTTAATACTTTTACTTTTATTATTAGAACTTTGCCAAATATATTGAAAACAAAAGAGACTTTCATTGAAAAAAATATTTTTTATTAATTTAATGACGTCCAAACAAACACTTAATTTTTTTTTTCTTCTTCTTTCTATTTTTATTCTTTTTATTTCATCATTTTCTTCTTCTTTCTTTTTGTTCATATTTGTGTGAGTAGCTTTTGTTAGGTCAATAAATTATTAGACTAATTTGATTAGTCTTAGTTACTAAAAGAAATTGTTTATTCAACATTATCGATAATAAAATATGATATTATTTTAAAATCAATTAAAATTTAAATACATGCACAGTTTGTATGCTAACGAAAATAATAATTTTTTTAAAGAGTAAAAAAAAAGTTCTAAATTATAAAAATTAATACATTCTCATGTATGTAATCTCTGAGTTTTCCGAGGTGATAGTGGAATCTTAACGCCGACGGCCATAACAGAAACAAAGAAAAATAATATTAAAATCGTTGACTTCATATTCATTCACAAAGAAACAAATAAAAGTAGTATTAAATCCCTCGATAAAAATATGATGCTCACGCGTTAGTTGAATTTAAAAGCGGTTGACTTAGCTTAGTTTCTTGTATATTTTAATAGCACCGAATGTAAATGGCGGCTAACATGTTTATGTTTTTCAAATTTTTTTAATCAATGTTAAATAGTCTTTTTTTTAATTTTAATTATAAATTAATTTCATATATTTTATTTAATTATAAAAATTATTTTTTATTTTATAAATTATTATTTTATCATTCATTTATTATGTTTATTAACAATAAAAAATAAAAACAATAACGAATTAGATCTTTCATTAATTGTAATAACTTTTTGGCAATCCCAATTGATTAAAAGTTTATCTTTGATCCATTACATCCGTCGAGGGTTGTGAAATCGTGTTTCTTAAAAAATCAATCGATTGGATTAACAAAACAATTGATTGAATTTCAGGTTCCCATAACTCAATCGATTGGACTTTATGTTATCACAAAACAATCGATTGAAAGTTGCAAGGCAGTATAGTTTGCCCAAAATAAATCGATTGGTCATATTACCCTCGATTGAACTCATCAAAGCAATCTGAGTTTAATTAATTCAATCGATTGGTTATGAGAATTCAATTGATTGGTTATGTTTTGAAGTTTGTACGTGACTAATGGCATATTCCAATTCAATCGATTGGTATGAGAATTCAATGAATTAAAATATGACGTAAATAAGTTTTTATCTGCATCCAATCGATTGGTATGATAATCCAATTGATTGAAATTTGAAACACGCTATATATTAATCCTGGTAACCATGCGTATTCAACCTCCCTCCCCTTTTTAAACATAACAATACCATTTCTGCTAACTTCTCTTCTCTGTCTAAATCCAAAAAATTTCTCTCTTCTTCTTCTCCAATCTCACCAACATCCACTCCAAACTATGACATACATATTATTAATCCTCATCCGAATCTCTATAAAATTCACTAAAGCTTATTATTCAGATAAAAATTTATTTACGTCACATTTCAATCGGTTAAATTCTTATACCAATCGATTGAATTAGAATAAGCCACTAGTCACGTACAAACTTCAAAATATAACCAATCGATTGAATGCATAACCAATCGATTGAATTAATTAAACTCAGATTGCTTTGATGAGTTCAATCGATTGATTTTTGGGCAAACTATACTGCCTTGCAACTTTTAATCGATTGTTTTGTGATAACCTGAAGTCCAATCGATTGAGTTTTGGAAACCTGAAATTCAATCGATTATTTTGTTAATCTAATTGATTGATTTTTTAAGAAACACGATTTCACAACCCTCGACGGATGTAACGGATCAAAGATAAACTTTTAATAGATTGGAATTGCGAAAAAGTTATTGCGATCAATGGAAGATCTAATTCGTTATTATTTTTATTTTTTATTGTTAATAAACATAATAGATGAATAATAAAATAATAATTTTTAAAATAAAAAAATAGTTTTTATAATTAAATAAAATATATGAGATTAATTTGTAATTAAAATTAAAAAAAAAACTATTTAGCAGGTATTAAAAAATTTAAAAAACATGTTTTATTATGAAATCATTTAATAGTCTAAACGTTTTGAAACGCTTTGCTTTGGTTAGGCCAACTACTGAACTACTAGAGGTTACTTCTAGCTTCTATAGGGGCCTTTCCACTTTGGTATAGTTTTAGTTTGTATTGGTACTGAATGAACATATCAAACAAAGGCGAGCAGTATAAACCCTTAGGGCTGCACACGGATCGGATCGGATCGGATATAGCCTAAAATTCTATCCGATCCGTACTGCACTCATCGGATCGGATCGGATACGATATCCGTATTTTTTTAGGCCGGATCCGATCCGATCCGATCCGCATACTTGCGGATCCGATCCGATCCGATCCGCATACTTACGGATCGGATCGGATATCGGGTATATCCGCATAATTAAAAAAAAAACTATTTTGAGATTCTATTTGATTATTTTTACAAAAAAAATCTAAAAAATTTATTTTTTATCTGTTTAAGCCTATTTACTCCTAAAATATTATCAATAATAGTTCTTTTGAATAACAAAAACAAAATAATAACACAAGATTTAAGTTTAATTATTCTAAGTTGAAGTACAACATAAAAAATTAAAAACAAAATATCATAAAATTCATAAATAACACTCTAAAATTCATACCTAATTAGGGTTTATTTTCTTAAACTATGCTATTTATATGTGATGTGCAGATATGCGGATTTGCGGATCGGATCCGCAGATATCACTGCCAAATCTGCAATCCGATCCGACTATAGTACGGATCCAATCCGATCCGATCCGATGGCTTTGCGAATCGGATAATATCCGCAAAATTCGGATCGGATGCGAATAATTATCGCAGATATGCGGATATTATCCGATCCATGTGCAGCCCTATAAATCCTTCTTCGGCCTGGAAAAAGCTGTGAACTCTAGAAACGTTAGCATTGTTCACCTTTTGACACAAACACTCTTCTGTTGTCAGCGTAAACCCGCCTTAGAGTTAGAGATTGAAGGGCAATAAGATAAGTCGACGTTTAAACCATCTAATTCTTTGCCAAATTAATTCATGATTTATACAATTCTTGTTTCGTTTACTTCATTACTATCTTTTGATTCTTTTCTATGATTGATGCAACTATATATTAATAGATCTCATTTATTAAATTATATATATAGATGGTGCATATAGAGATATGACCATTGAACTGACTCACTTTGAGAATTCCTAATGGTTATAGTTACCGTATATTTGTCAATAGGATATTCTTATGATGAACATAATATTAGAATTTTCCTTTGACCTGCGACTATCATAGTAATTGACAATGTATTTATTATACTTTGATTCCGGACACCTAATACCCTAGGGTGCTAGTTGAATGGATATTGGGTATGATTTAAATACTTGTAGAATTAATGATTAGTCAATAAGGAATCCGTCAACTCTCGGTAAAGAGTTTGAGCTCTATGATTATAATGACTGAGATGAATAAAACCTTGGCCAAGGGGATTGAATGAATGAAGAAATGAGTTTCTTAGGTCATTCACAGTTCATTATAATAATGATAACAAGTTAGAGTTTGACAATTAAACCATACTCTAAGGATTAACCAAGAGCTGGAAAGATGGAAGGAATTATACTTTGTTCTTCTAAGGTTCTTAGTAAAAATATATTACTTCATACTATCGGGTCGTTGAGAAGTGTTGCTAGACGCCAACATTGATTAGTAAATTTAGTATGACTAATTTACTACCCGCTTAGTATTGAACCTATGGGGTCACACACTAACGAGTGTTCTAATCTTTGCTGTAGAATTATTTAATTATTAATTTGATTTGATCAAATAAATAATTATATTAATTCAAATGGAATATTATTATATTTTTTGCTAGCACCAAGAATATAATAATAGTATGATAATTGAGAATATTATATGAGATTTGAGAATAATTAGTTATTTTATTTCTAAACTTGAATTATAAATTTGGATGACATCCTAACTGATTCTGTTTCAAATTGAGTTATGATATGATTCATAAATTTGAAAGATTCAAGTTTAAAATAACAAGATATGATTTAAATTTGAATTGAGAATCAAATTTAAAATCAGTAACAAATCTGATACTATATATATGTATGCAAAGAGTAGAGGAATGAAAAAGAGACGAGAATAAAACACAAGGGTTTTATTCCTTTACCTCTACACACATAAATGTATGTGAGCCTGATTCTTGGAGAAGAATTTAATGGCGTGCAAAGAGTTGCAAGAGGTTTCTCAATTTAGATCAGATGTCCATTGATCAAGGAGTTGACAGCAAAGGTTGGTCTCGGTGTGGATACGCATAGCGCCTTCGTACCATCGAAGGAGAAAGTGATTTTTACTAAAGCGTCTAAAGGTATTTAGATTTGATCTATATATTAAATTATTGGAATAAAATTTAAGCACAAAATAGACATTTAGAAATAATAAAATATATTTTACAAATATTTTGAAAATATGAGTGGGGTACTTTAATTTCTCCCAAGGTTTGTGCATAATAAATCCCTCTCTGACGGTTAATATGTTTTTCCACTACTTATTAATTCTATACATTTCTTTTCTTTCTTTTTTTCTTTAACTGTATTTTCTTTGATTGATATATACAACGTTTCATACATAGGTAGCTAGGTACTAAGGCAGATATAAATATCATGTTAGTTTCAAACTTTCATTTGCACTCCATAATCAAGCTTCCATTACCCCTTCTCTAATTTCCATCTCTTAAAGCATTCGTAGGTTGTTCTGAATATCCAAGACCACAAGGTACGTTAATTAGTATGAATAAATTATTTAAAATGAGCATGAAAATAAAATGTTAATCGTGAACTATGTGGGTTAGCCCAGAAGTATATATCCACCTATTTATTATGCTTTGATCAATCACTTTTATTTTAGGGGTAAGTACATTTTGGTCCCTAAAGTTTAGTGGCAGAATCGAAATCGTTCCTCTTGTAATTTTGGATTTAAAATCGTCCTTAACGTTTTTTTCGGTATTAAAATCATCATTTTTAATAAATTTTTTTGTTTTATTCCTAAACTACCCCTATTCCTATTTCAATAATAAAAATTATAAAAAAAAAAACGCGTAAA
>NC_029792.2:17777552-17777908 GCF_000816755.2 Arachis ipaensis
CATTGTCGCCGCCACCTCCTCCAGAACTCTGATGATGATGACGATGAAGGGGGAAGGGAAGCCGCCGTCCCGCCACCGCCTTGCCGCCCTCCGGCACCGCACCGCACCACCACCACCTCCTTCTTCTTCTTCTACTCTCCTCGCCGCCGCCACATGAGGAACCACCGTTCGCCGTTGTCTCTGCCTTCTGCATCTGCTTCTTTGTGCTTTGAATTTCTGAGGAACCACCATCTGCTTCTTTGTTGATTTGTTGCTTTCTGTTTCTGCTTGTGTTAAATTTGTGCTTGAATTTGTTGATTTTCTGTTTCTGTTTCTCTGTGTGGAGGTGGAGGTGGGGGTAGGGGGAAGGGAAGACG
>NC_029792.2:17777943-17807935 GCF_000816755.2 Arachis ipaensis
GATGTTGGTGTTGGTGGTGGTGGTGGTGGAGGAGGTAATTGTGTTGGTAGTGGTGAGAGTATTTTTGTCCAAAAAAAATAAAAAGAACGATTTTAATACGAAAAAAAACGTTAAGGACGATTCTAAATCCAAAATTAGAAGAGGAACGAATTCGATTTTGGCTGAAAATTTTAGGGACCAAAACCATACTTACCCCTTTATTTTATGTATATTCTATTAATTGAATTAGTGATGATTATTTGTCTTCGTTTACATTTCACTTTATTAGCATAATCATTACTTTTTCAGATGATTCATAGTAATTAGTAGACAATATTAAGACACCAAAAAAGGACAATATTTTAATCTGTAGTATATAAAAGGTAAGGTAGTTTTGCTTATTTTTTAAATATCTTTACTTATTCCATTAATCTTTAAAATTTTATCAAATTTATAATGGATGAATGCATGTATGTGTACATGTTATACTTCGTATCAAGTTTGATTTTGGGAAGCAAACAATTAATTACCAAGTTTATTTTAGTTATCGCGAAAATCACATATCTTTATTAATTCCAAAGGGCTTTAAGTTTTCTTAGACTTGTACACATAATTCTTAACCTTAGTCCTGTCAGCTTTAATCCCTTCTATCAAAACCCAAAGATTTACCAAACAGAATTAGGAGAATTGCAATCTCTAGCTAGACAAACACAAAAGTATAAACAGCAATATCTTTTTTATTTTTGCTCACAATATGAAAATAGAGTTAAATTTATTATTTTTTTTATTACACGGATGGTTGTCATTGCCAACTTCATAATCTGCCAATCTAATAGGTAGTCTCTATTTTCTTTGAGGTCTTTTAGATGATTCTGGTTATTCAGTTATATCAGATTACCTTTCTTCTTCTTCATCACACGTATTTGGAATTACAATTGGTTGCTTTTCTGTCTTTGTATTTCAGTTTCACATGTCTTTTTTGTTAAACGTCACATATCTGCTGATAATCACCTTATTTGATTCTAGATTATATAACTTGTATGCTTTTGAATCTCTGCTATAGTCGATAAAGATACACTTCTCGCATTTGTTATCTAACTTCTTCCTTAATTGATGTGGAACATGGGCATAAGCAATACAACCAAAGATCCTGGAATGATGAATGGAATAGCTCTTTCCACTCTAAGCTTCTTCTGGAGTTTTATTACGAACACTCTTTGTTGGACACATATTTAAAATATGAATTGCTATTGCGATTGCTTCTGCCCAAAGTTTTAGGCATTTGTTTTTACTTGAGCATGCATCTGACTATATCTATGATGATTCTATTCTTTCTTTTAGAAATTTTATTTTGTTGAGGAGTATATCTAGTTGTTAATTAATGTTGAATTCCATGTTATTTAAAGTAATCTGAACATGTAAGATATTTTGTCTCTCTGTTTGTTTTGAGAATTTTGATTTTACAATCACTTTATTTTTTGACAAATACTTTGAATGTCTTGAAGGTACTACATATTTTTTATTTCTGCATAAAATACTTATGTATATCTACTAAAATCATCAATAATAGAGATAAAATATCTGTTACCATTACTTAGAACTTCAATAGAACAAAAATCTAAATGCACTATTTCAAGTAATTTTCTGGCTCTCCATGACTTTTCTATAGGAAATAGATCTCTGTGCTTCTTTTTCGTTAGCAAATCTTACAAACACAATTAAGAATATGTACCTGTGGTAAACCAAAAACAAGTCCTTTTTTTGACAAGTAGTTTGGCCAGAAAAATAAAAATATCCAAACCGCATATGTCACAGTCAACTATCATCAAGTATCACATAATTCATGCAAGAGGGATTAACATTTTTAATGGAAATATTTTATTTGAAGTCATCTTTGTTTTATCTATGAATCTTTTATTGTTGTCAAATACAGTGCAATATCCACGATAAATAGTTATCATCTTATATCCTTCTCAGCTAACTATTCCATGCTTAGTAAATTATAATCAAGTTCAGGAATATAGAAAACATCAAAAATATAACTTAGAGAACCATCCTTCAATCTAATTAGTATTTGTCTAAATTATCTTCTAGTGAAAAAAATAATTCTTTTCTACTAAACATATGATTACTACAAGTATTATCCAAGTATCATATATTTTCATCTTCAGCACATAAATTACTTGTAAAAAATAAAGTTTGAGTACTCGAATTATCATCAGTATTTTCTTGCTGATTTTCTGTAACGTGTGCTTGATTGTTATTCATCATTTTAAATCGGCAATCTGATGCTTTGCGTCCATATTTTCACAATGAAAGCAATTGAAATTGGATCTTTCATGATAAAAATTGCCTCGACTTCTTCCTCGGTTGACAGGCCTGAAATTTGTTCCACTTCATCCTTGATTAGGCGATGTAAAATTATTATAACTTCCTTGATTATAATTTATGCGACCTCTTCCTCTGAAATTTTCTCTAGATCTGCCTTTACTTTGAAAATTGAAACTGACCTCATCCTTCTTGTGTACAACTTGATTCTGCAAATTGTTTAAATTCACCTGGCTTTTCAGGACTTTTCAATTGATTTTTCTGACTTCTTTAATATTCTGCTGATGTGCCTTTCCATGATTTTTTGTAACTCTACAATTGTCATAGTATCCACATCGTGGAATTCTAGAATTGTAGTTACCATATGGTCATACTTTGTCGGCATGATGTGAAGAATTTTCTCTACCACTTTGCTATCAGACATACCTTCTCTATAGACTCTCATCTTATTAACAAGATCTGTAACACGAGTAAAATATTGCTCAACAGTTTCTGAGCTAGACATGTCGTGCCATTTATATTCTCTTCGCAAAGACCGTAGCTTTGCTTTTTGGGCTTTATCTGCGCCTTTGTATGATAGCTTCAATGTGTTTCATACTTCTTTTATATTTTTGGTGTTTGCTATTTTTCCAAACACCATATAATCTACACGTTGATGAATTTGAGATAGCGTCTAATTGATCTCTCCTCTCTTGGGCAGCATCTGCTCCTTCTTACAAATTCGGTTCAGTAAAATTTTATAGGTTCTGAGCCTTCGAATGGGTAGACATCAAAGTCTCCCAATAACTGTAATCAAGTTTTTCATCTAATTTGGAATCGGATCACACAACATTAAAATTGTTGGCCATACTGACTCTATGAACAAAAAACTATGTGAGAACTCTCTCACACCTCACAAATTATATCAAACACTTAGTACTGGATTAACCATCTCTGATACCAAATATAAGTATAATACCCACAATTTATTGGTTCCAGGATCACTCACATAAATGACACTATCATCTTTTCGAATCTCAAACTCACCAACAACACACTCACAAAGTAAAAGAGAATTTCTAATAACTCAATACATTTTTATTCATATCGAGAGATAATTAAAGTACATGGGATTTAAGCCTTTATATAGGCAATGTTTCATAATAAAACAATAATTTTTATAACAACTAAGCACTAGTTATAATAATTCAAAAAATTAGTAGAAATTTTGACTAGTCAACTTTCTTCTTTAAATTTGCTTCAAAAATTTCAAGTTTAATAATCAACTTGAAATTTTTAATTCATATGATTCTTTTAGTATATGGAGATGATGAGTGCAACTTATCATTTTCTTGAATCCTTTTGATTTTGTAGAAAATATCCTATGAGTTGTAAATTCTCCAATCTTTTAACAACTTGACAATATGTGAAATTTTTTAATTTCTTGTTCTTTTATTCAACTTAATAACTTGCTTATCTCATGATCATTTATGATAATTCTAATATAAAAATGGATACAAGTTGATTTATTTTATTCAACACTAAGTCACTATTACACACTCAACAAAAACACAAAAAACATAATTATTTATAAATATTAAAATAAAACAGAATATGCGTAATTAATAATGAGTTTAAAATCATGTGTTCGTGAGCAAAATCAAAATCAAAATCAACCATACGCATAAAAAAGTAATTAGGCTCGAATTATAGTACATTGAGCTTAATTATTCTTACTGAATAAAATAATTATCCTAGTTAAATGAAATTAACTCTAATTTAACTAGAGTTAGATTCCCTCAAATTTTGGGATGTTACATTAGGTTATAAAATTCTTCCTTTCTTTCCTTTTTTTTGTCCTTCTATCTTCCTCTTCTTTAGGTAAAAAATTTTGTGTTTAGGTAAAAAAATTGTGTGTTTTTTCTTGTATTTTTTTTTCTAAAAAAGTTTTTATTTTAAACAAAAAAAATTGTGTTTAAATGGTAAAATGTATGTATTTCAACTTAAGTAATAAAATTTCTGCTTTTACTCTATGTTTCTTTCTTTCTTTTTTCTTTCTGTTCCTTTATTTCTTTTTCTTTCTTCTTCTTCCTCTTTTTACTTCACCATCTATAAGAATTATTAAAAATATTTAAAATTAATAATGATGTAAGTTATCCTATCATTGGACTATTTAATTAGTTCATCCTTTCACATCAAAATCTTAATATATATATGTGATCTTGTGATAAGTTACTTTACTTAGGATTCATCATATTATTAGCGGAGAGTAGTGTGTGAATCACAATAATAGTATCAATTTTATCTTATTATCCTCATCATTAACTCGATAGATAGTATAATGAAACGTGAAGCCAATGAAATTTGAAGTTAAATTATAGCATATAATCACATCATTCATTGCTTAAATCAATTGGGGTGGGGGTGAATTACTAGACGAAACTAGACTAAAAGAATTGAGTTAGTTGATGAGTAAATAATGACTAAAAATAATAAATTAGTATTTCTTATAATTTAATTACAAATTTACTTACAAAATAGCAATTTGATTATAAAATTTAAAACATAAGAACCTAACTAATTTAAGATTGAGAAAGTGTAGAAACTGGATAACAATTTAACACTTAAAAGTTTACAAAGCTCAAACAAATAAATTGTTTTCAGGTATTCAAGTTGCAATCAACAAAGACAGTGAAAAAGAACATATGGAAAGCTTAACACTGCTGCTACTGTGTCTTTCTCTCGTAAACAATATAGCAATCTCTAATGCAAGAGACACTATTGATAGAGTGCAATTTCTTAGCGATAATGGTGAGACCATAGTTTCAGCTGATGAAACCTTCGCACTAGGATTTTTCAGTCCTGGAACTTCTAAGAACCGTTATGTTGGAATTTGGTATAACAAAGTCCCAAAGGAAACAGTAGTATGGGTTGCCAACAGAAACAAACCCTTAACTGATTCATCAGGAGTTTTGAAGGTTAACGACACTGGAATCTTAGTTCTTCTTGATCGTAGCAACGACATGGTCGTCTGGTCCTCTAATACAACCACAACAGCAACAGGGGATCCAATTGCAAAGCTTTTGAATTCAGGAAATCTTGTTGTGCACGAGAGAAGCAAAGGTGATGACGACTCTAGAGATTTTGTGTGGCAGAGTTTCGATTATCCAAGTGATATAATCCTACCTGGAATAAAACTAGGAAGAAATTTGGTTACTGGTATAAAATGGTCCATAACATCATGGAGCAACTCCAGCGATCCATCTCCAGGTAGATATAGTTTACGATTTGATATAGATGGATGTCCACAGACAATGATGAGAGATGGTTCAACCAAAGTCTTTCGCTTCGGATCATGGAACGGCGTTCAGTTAATAGGACAGGCGGCAGTTACAACAAACTCTATAGTTAAATATAGCTATGTTTTTAATGAGGAAGAGCAATATGGTATGTATGAGCTTATCAATAGTGTAGCCCCTCACAAATTGATGTTACAATCTGATGGAATCATTCGGCGCACGACGTGGAGTAGCGAGAAATCATCTTGGATCACCATTATGTCAAAGCGTGGAGATACTTGCGACAACTACGCAACGTGCGGGTCTTATTCTAGTTGTAATATCAATAGAAATCCTATATGTAGCTGCTTGGATGGGTTTGTGCTGAGTAATAAGCAAGATTCATCTAGCGATTGTGTTAGGAGAACTTCGTTGAATTGCCGTGGAGATGGGTTTCTGAAGCTTTCGGGCTTGAAAATACCTGACACGGAAAAATCATGGTATAATAGAAGTATTAGCCTCGAAGATTGTGAAAGTGGTGAGTTCTGGAAGATGAAAGAGCGACTTCACGAAACTCAGAGAAGGGAGAGTGTGTTTCTTATTCACATCTCAATCACCATTCCACTTAAAAATGGGAATGCAAAACTATCCATACAAAATAATACTGTTGATATATATAGTCACTAATTACTCTACAAGTAACTAAGTCACTGATAAGTTTTGTAACCAACACTATACACATAAGCTCATTACACTAACTAACTAGTAGAAGTGTTAAGTCATGTAACACCCCCTCTCAAGCCAAAATCAGTTACATCTATCATTCTGAGCTTGTCATGACAGTCTTGAAACATCTTTGGAGTTAAGGCTTTAGTCAATATATCTGCAGTTTGATTAACAGTTGAAACAGGAAGCAATTTTGTCACTTGTTCTTGCCATTTGTCTCGAACAACATGACAATCCATCTCTATATGCTTAGTTCTTTCATGGAAAACTGGATTGGCTGCAACATGCAAGGCCGATTGACTATCACAATATATTGCAATTGGCTTACTCAATTCAATCTTCAAGTCTCCAAGTATATTGGTGATCCACTGCGCTTCTCTGGTGGCCATTGCAAGGGCCCTATATTCTGCCTCACATGAAGAACTGGCCACTGTGTTTTGTTTCTTGCTTTTCCAGGATACAATAGAAGTTTCTATGAAGAAGCAGTACCCTGAAATTGATCTTCTTGTGTCTGAGCAGGCTCCCCAATCACTGTCTGAAAAACCAGTTGGTTCTAAGTCAGTTTGGGATGAGAACATTAGACCCAGGGTAGGTTTGGCCTTGAGGTATCTTAATACTCTGATGGCTGCTTCAAAGTGTTTGTCAGTAGCACAATCTAAGAATTGGCTTAATTTTCCTACTGCATATCCAATATCAGGTCGAATATTGGTCAAATAGAGTAATCTTTAACCATGACATTTTGTGAAGAGACTATAATCATTTCGAGATTGAGTGTAGCCAAAATCGATCAAAGTGGTTGATAATTTGGTGTTCCATTGTCTACTGGCCTGCTTCAAACCATACAAGGATCTGTCTAATCTACAAAATAAGTCTGGTGAAGGCAATATTAAACCTGGAGGGGGTCGCATGTATACTTCTTCAGCTAAATCTCCATGTAAAAATGCAGTGTTGACATCTAATTGGTGTACAAACCAATTCTTTACGGCTGCTATTGACAAAATTATCCTCAGTGTGCTCATTTTTACCACGGGACTGTAGGTTTCAAAGTAATCCACCCCTGCTGTTTGGGTGAAGCCTTGAGCTACCAGTCTTGCCTTGTATCTCTCCACAGATCCATCAGGATTTAATTTCAACCTGAACACCCATTTGCACCCTACTGCCTTTTTAGCATGAGGAAGCTTGGTAAGAGTCCAAGTCTGGTTTTCCTTTAGAGCAATTAATTCTGCATTGATAGCTTCTTGCCAGTTCGGATCACAAACTGCCTCAGCATAGGTTTTTGGTTCTTTGTATTTGGCCTGGTTGGATTTTTGTGTGATTGACTCAAGTGATAAAGGAAGGAGAGGAACTGGGGACTCAGACTCAAAGAAAAGAATGGAAGACTTGTCAAAAAATTGATCTGCCTGGTTTAGTAACATATTTGTGTAATTTTCAAAAAATTCTTGAGAAGAACACGATGAATTGTCTGAAATGTTAGAAAAATCATTTGCTGATGCATTCATGCTATTGCAGTGATAATCATTGAGGTATGTGGGACGTCTTCTTTCTCTTAAGGGTCTTCTAGGTTGTGATGCTATGTCAGGATATGGATGCATGTTTGAGTTAGTGTGGCAATGTGGTGATGGATGTAAATTGTTATTAGAATTGGTTTGAGTATGTGAGGTAGAATCTAAATGAGATGATAGATGCATGGTATCTAACCAACCTTGGGAAAAAGAAGGTTCATCCAAATCTAGAAATGGATCCTCAAATAAAGATACATGATGCAATTTTGGGACAGTTTGCATTTGTCTATTATTTTTATCATTGCTTGAAAATTCCTGTAATGCAAATGGAAAAAAATTTTCATAGAATTGAACATTTCTAGAAATGAAAATGTTTCTACTCTTAACATTGTAAAGAATGTGTCCTTTAACTCCATCTTTGACCCCCAAGTATACACACTTGTGAGCTCTTTGATCTAGTTTTGTTCTATGTGCTGTTAATGTTGATGCATATCCGAGACATCCAAACACCTTGAGGTATGATATATCAGGTAATTTTTGTTTCAAAATGTAGTAGGGTGACTGGTTTTGCAGTAGAGTACTAGGAATTCTGTTTATTAGATGCACTGAATGTCCTACTGCAAAGTTCCAGAACCTTTTAGGCATGTTTGAGTGAAACATCAATGCTCTTGTAATTTCTAAAATGTGTTGATGTTTCCTCTCTACTATGCCATTTTGCTGAGGAGTCTCAACACAGGTAGTTTGATGTATTATACCCTTAGATGCATAGAAATTTGGTAGCTTAAATTCATTTCCATTGTCTGTTCTAACCTTTTTAATTACCATGCCAAACTGAGTTTCAACCATTTTAACATAATTTTTGACCAAATCAGCGGCTTCTCCTTTTGATTTCATAAAATACAACCATGTAAATCTACTTTTGTCGTCAACCACAGTTAAAAAATATTTGTAACCAGAAATTGAAGCTGTATTTATAGGTCCCCAAATGTCCATATGGACAATGTCAAATTTATTTTCACTCTTTGAAACTCTAGTTGCATATGGTAATCTTTTTTGTTTTGCATAGTGACATGAGTCACAAGGATTATTACAAGCAGAAAAATTCAAGTCATTGTATTCTTTTTTCATTACAACAATCCTATCATGAGGTATGTGTCTTAATCTGAGGTGCCAGAGCTCAGAGTTATCTAATTGTGCAGGCTAAACAGCTAGTGCAGATGCAGATGAAAGAACAGATGAAGATGCAGATTGTGTAGGCTCAATAGCCAATGCAGATGTAGATGGAAGAACAGATGAAGATACAGCTTGAACAGGTGTGAGGTTTTCAAAAGCATACAAGCCTCTTCTCTGTTCAGCTACACCAATTGTCTTCATGGTAATCTTTTCCTGAATTTCACAACCAAATTCATCAAATGTAAGTTTTAATTTTGAATCGGCAGTCAATTTAGACACAGATATTAGATTAAATTTGAATGTTGGAATGAAAAACACATGAAACAATTTAAACTGGTCCGAGAATACTATGGTTCCTGCATATTGGGTTATTGTACTGGTACCATCAGGCATATTAATAAGAACAGGTTTTATTTGATATAGGCACTGAAAAAATGACTTTGAATAGGCAACATGATTTGTAGCACCTGAGTCAATGACCCATGATTTTGGACTGAAAATGGACATTGACATTATATAAGATATACCTTGGTTTGACGGAAGTGTGGTGGCAACAATTTGATTTATGCTATGCTTTGGTTGTGCATCTTGCTGATTCAAGAGAGCTAATAATGCTTTCTTTTGCTCTAAAGTAAAGCCAAGCTCAGAATTGCCGAATGCTTCTTGAGACTGATTGCTGTTATCATCACTTTCTTCAGCAACCAAATTGTTGATAGAGGCACCACCATTCTTGAAACGAGGAGGGAATCCATGCTTTTTATAGCATGTGTCTATTAGATGGCCATTTTTGCCACAATAACTGCACTGCTTTGAACCTCTTCCAGTCTTGTGATAATTGCCATGGCCTCCCCTACCTCCTTTGCCTCTACCCCTTCCTCTAATAATTCCACCATCAGTTCTTGCATTGGTTATCAATGCCTTCCCTTCAACCATTTCATTCATGTTAAACTGCCTTTCTTGCTGAAGCAAATCAGAAAAAACTGCATCTACCTTGGGCAATGGTTTCATCAGCATGATTTGAGATCGTACAGTAGAATATTGATCATTCAATCCACGCAAGAGTCTTACAACACTTGAGTCTTCCTTATAACCTCTCAATATATTCAATTCACAGGTGCAGTTTTCAGAACATCTTGAACAGATCGGGATCGGGCGCAAATTATCTAATTCTTCCCAAATCTCTTTCAATTTTGTATAGTAATCTGTAATTGTTAACTCTCCTTGTCTTGTAGCAAATAGATCTTCCTCTAGTTCTGCAATTCTATATATGTCTCCGTGACAGTACCTATGCTTTAATTCTTTCCACAATTCCTCAGCAGAATTTATCCACACTACACTCTTAGCTATCTCAGGGCTTAAAGATTGATTAATCAAAGAAACCACATATGTGTTAGATCGTTCCCATGCTTCAAACAATGCAGTTCCTCTTTCAGGTTTTTTAATTGATCCATCTACAAATCCTAGTTTATTCTTTGATGTAAGTGCTCTCCACATAGCTTTCTCCCAAATTTGGTAATTGTTTCCTACTAAAGGAGTCGAAAGTAAAGAAGAACCTGAATTTTCTCCGGGATGCAGAAAATAGGGACTCACTGGATCCAATGCAGGATTTGATTGCGTTCTTGTTGCATTCGATTGCATAAGATTGATCTGGTTAACCAAACTTGCAAGAGCCTGGATGTCTACAGAAGAGAACGGTGGATTGTTATCTGACGCCATTTCTTCAATTTCTTGCTCTGGATTCAATTTTAAAGAAATTTCAAGAACTGATGGATTTGTAGAATTTTCGCCCTAGAACTCGCTGATCGGATCACTATTTGTCTGAATTAGTTTTGTGCAGAACAAAGTAGCTCTCATCAGTCTCTATTGTGTGAGTTCAAGGGAGAAGGAAGAAGAAACAAAGAAGAAGAAGAAACGGAGTAGAAGATGAAATCGAAGAGGAAAGAAAGAAGAAGAAGAAGATGAAATTGAATTTGCAAGAAGAAGGAATTGAAACTGCATGCAGGTTAATTGAATCAACAGGGAGACGAAATCGAAGTTGCATTCAATTTTCTTTTGAAGTTTCTCAATCCTTCCATCCACGCTCACCGCACAATGTGAAAGTGGTGAGTTTTGGAAGATGAAAGAGCGACTTCACGAAACTCAGAGAAGAGAGAGTGTGTTTCTTATTCACATCTCAATCACCATTCCACTTAAAAATGGAAATGCAAAACTATCCATACAAAATAATACTGTTGATATATATAGTCACTAATTACTCTACTGCTAACTAATTCTTCTCTCTTGTACAAAGTAACTAAGTCACTGATAAATTTTGTAACCAACACTATACACATAAGCTCACTACACTAACTAACTAGTAGAAGTGTTAAGTCATGTAACAAAGATTGCAGGGTTTTATGCTTCAACAATTGTTCTTGTACGGCTTATGCAGCTTCCAACATAGATAAAGGAGAACATGGGTGTATACTTTGGTTTGGAGATCTTAGTGATATGAAAGAGTTGTCTCCATCGCTACAAGATATTTATATAAGGATGGCTGCTACGGAACTAGGTACTTATGTCTTTTTAGATTGGACTTTGTTACGCCACTAAAGTCAACTAGAATTATAAAATATATATTAAAATATAAATACACGTTAAAAATAAATTAAATTACACATATATTTATACACAAATACAATGATAACTAATTTTAGTAGTTAATTTTAATATACGAATAACATTTTTGTTTTAAATTTACAAACTTTTAGCTTTCAATTTATTATTATTATTATTATTTGTTGTTGTAACTTTACTGTCTTATAAATTTTCATTCTTTCTTTTAATTGCATATTTCTTAGAAGCTATTCATCAAAGGAATGAATCGCTTAACTCCAGAATTCGGAAGAAAAAGATTATCATTATAAGTTGTGTATTGTCATTTGGAATTTTAATCTTCATCGTCATCGTCATCTATAGATGGACCTTACAAAAAAACGGTAAGTAATTATTAGATTGTGTGATTGGAGCAATACTATATAAAAAACAGTGTTAGATATATATTAAAATTAATTATTAATAAAAAATTTATCAATTATTACAAATACATTATAATTATACCATATTTACATTAAAATTTAATGAGTCTATTTCTTTAAGAGGTTGACTAACATGCAATGGCAAAATGTGTTAGTGGAGAACACACAGCATGCTCTACGTTTCAATTTCAATTCATTTTTATTTACTTTGCAGGTAAAATCAGTGACCACCTCGACGAAGAAATAGAATTACCGTTGTTTGATATGTCCACAATTATTTCTGCAACCAATAATTTTTCTGCGGAAAACATACTCGGGAAAGGTGGCTTTGGATCAGTATACAAGGTAATATATAAGATAAATATAATACAATAATGCCACCCGTAGCCTAGAATCCATATATAAAATATTCTTGATTAGTTTTACGCTTTGAGAAAATAGATCTTTTTAATTTTTTTAATTATTTAATAAAGTATAATTTTTTATTTTTTATTTTTTAAATAAAATAAAAAATATGTAAAAATAAATATTAAATAATAAAAAATTACACTTTATCAAATAATTAAAAATAAATAAAAAGATCCACCCCATCTTATTCAGTCAGTGAAATCGTCTTGAAACTAATTGAATAATGTGTTGATGTTATAGTTTGCCAGTATCATTCGTAATTTGATGGGCTCAATACTTTGCCTCATATTAGTGTTTATAATGGGTGCAAATCTTTATAACCGATATACGTATCTTTAATTATTTGAAAATTCTTAGCCTTTTATTTGTGACTTGTCTCACTCTTTCAACAATTGCTTTTGTACCATATCTGTCAACAATGGAGCTTAGCTTTTGTGATAAACCAGCAAGCCTTATGTATAGCCAATAGGTTATCTAGGTAGAAGAAGCAAACACTATTACTTGAAATTTAATTTTAGCAACCATTTGTTTTGTTTTTAGCGATAATAAAAATAATCACTAATATATTTACCAGTATTTAGATATTAGTTGTCTTATAGTTTATTGCTAAAAGGTTTTAACAATAATTATATAATTACCAGTAAATACCTTTTTTTTTTTTTTTACCAAAGATAGGAGACTCGAACCCGCAACCTCTTAATTGAATATGGAGAGACTATGACATTTGAACTATAATTCATTGACAAAATTGAGCCAATAAATACCTTTTTAATAGTGTAAAATATATAATTATTATAATAACACATAGTAATAATGATAAATCTATAATTACTACAAAAATATAAGTTAAATAAGACATATAGTGACCACTAAATTATTGTCACTTAAAATTTACTACTAAAAATAATTTTTATTACGGTGAAATTAAATATGTCATCAAAACACAATATATGCATAGCATGAACTACTAATTGAGACTTCAACTACTAAACTTTGATATGTATCTTTTCTCCAACGAGCCACAAATAATATAGATCAGATAACTTGGGCAACAAGAAAATTAGGCAATGTTTATTGTATCCATGTAACCGTTTTAGAAGTGTAGTTTTTAGGAAATTACTTGTGTGTAATTAAATATATATGAAGATTTTACAATCTATAAATGTTTATAATTTTTAGGGTATCTTAAAAGATGGACAAGAAATTGCTGTAAAGAGACTTTCACAAAATTCAAGTCAAGGACTTCAAGAGTTTAAAAATGAAGCTATGCATATTGCCAAACTTCAACACAGAAATTTAGTGAAGCTATTAGGGTTTTGTATTCAAGCAGAAGAAATATTATTGGTTTATGAATTTATGCACAACAAAAGCTTGGATTTCTTCATATTCGGTTTGTTTCTCGGGGAACCATGCTCATCATTTTATTTGATAGTGATTATGCATGGTCTAGTTTGA
This sequence comes from Arachis ipaensis, assembly GCF_000816755.2. NCBI lineage: Eukaryota > Viridiplantae > Streptophyta > Magnoliopsida > Fabales > Fabaceae > Arachis > Arachis ipaensis. Next base: position 17,791,789 of record NC_029792.2, read on the forward strand.
GTACGTAATTAGATATATTTTCCTGTCACAATATTTTCCATGACTACTCCTAGAACATTTCTGGCCCTTTCTATCTTTAGCAACAATTATTGATTAAGAAATTTAAAAGCTATATATCTACAAAAAGTAATTAAATTCCAAAATTTGGCTAATCATTGTTGGTTGTCTCTCAACTATGCTTCAAAATTTCTTTTAGAATATTAGTATGAGCCAACTCATCATTTCTCGTATCTTTTTTATATATAGATCATGAAAGAGGAAAATTATTAAACTGGCCTATTCGTTTTCTTATAATAAATAGAATCGTTAAAGGTCTTCTTTATTTTCATCAAAATTCAAGGCATAGAATTGTTTATAGAGATCTCAAGGCAGGAAATATTCTATTAGATAATAAATTGAATCCCAAAATCTCGGACTTTGGACTGGCAAGAAGTTTTGTAGGAAATGAAAACGAAGCAAACACAAGACATGTGGCCGGAACTTAGTAAGTTGTTGATTATATGAGATAATGCTAGAAAATAAATAGTATAATAATATCCCTTGATTTTAAATTATATATGTTTATTTGATGATATCTACAGCGGTTATTTATCACCCGAATACATAGTTGATGGACTATACTCAACCAAATCCGATATCTATAGCTTTGGTGTACTGATACTAGAAATAGTCAGTGGAAAGAGAAATAGAGGATTCACCCATATCAATCACCACTTTAATCTTCTTGGTCATGTAAGTATAATTGTTTGTTTTCAATTCCCTCGATGTTTATTCACAATTCTCAACAACTAAATAACATCATCTATTCATACCACATAGTTAGTCGATTGAAGTTAATGCATCAACTAATAGCTAAATATATACAGGCGTGGAAACTTTTCGTTGAAGACAAGTGCTTAGAAATGGTGAATGCAACCTTCAGAGACTCAATTGATTCTTCACCAGAAGAAGTGATAAGATCAATTCATGTGGGTTTATTATGTGTTCAACGAAATCCAGAAGACCGGCCAAGTATGTCGGATGTGCTTATGATGCTGAGTAGTGAATGGCCATTGCCTCAACCAAAGAAGCCGGAGTTTTTTATTGAGAGAGATGTGATTGTTGATGACACTTCATCAAGTAACCATGAAATACCATCATCAATTAATCAGCTCACAATTAGCGATATCAATCCACGGTAAATGCATCTTAGTATGTCGAAATTTATATAATAAAATAAAAATAATTTTATATGGATAATTTATATCATTTTTACAGTTTGTAAACAAAATTTCATTTAATTTTTTGTCCGTACAACACTCTTTGATGTATTTTGAACTTAAAAGTTTTTCTCACAGCTAAAGTGCCTAATTTCCATCAATCTCGGAAGAAATTTTCACCCCATTCAATTTATTTATGCACATTTCAGTGTTTTCTACTACAACTGTTTTTTAACTATATGGTGTAGGAGGCACTAAGAGGATGTGTGGTTACTGGTTAGAAGAATATTTTTATATTTTTGAGAATTTTCATACTAAAATCTTTATGTGAGAATGATTTTACAATGTAAGATTTTCAGAAATTTAAAAACTTTTCACGAATCATACACCTCTTAAAAGAAAATAGTGTCTTCAACGAATTTAATTTAAAAGGTTCTTAATCATTTAGCTAAAAAATTCAATATAAAAAAGGGGTTAAAAGCAAAATATGCCTCCTACAATAATAAAGGATCGGACCCCGAGCTAAAAACATATTTAGAAAATACTGTTTTTTTGTTAAAGTATAATACAAGCAAACAAACAAGTGCGAACACTAACAGTGGCCTGGTTGATAAGTAGCTTGGATTTCAAAATCACCATTGGTTCATCAATGTTGTTCTGCGACTCTCAATATGCAATATAAATTGCCACATATCCCATATTTTAGGAGAGAACGACAAACCACATGAAAAGACGGATAGCTGGATAGGTTCACGGAAGATGAGAAGAAATTAGTGACGGAACTAGAAATTTTATAAGAAGAGGTCAATTTAAATAATATTTTAAATATTATTTAAAGAATTTGAAGTAAAATTTTATTCATCATCTATTCTCTTTTTTTTCTTAAAAAATGAATGAATTATTTTTTATTTTTGATATTTTTAACTTAACTTAAAGTATCTAACATAATTACTCAATCTGTTTTCATTGGTAAAACAAACAATACAATTAAATATGTCATTAATATTTTAATAGTTATGCATATATATATAATTTTAAAAACGGATCAACTAGAGAATTCATTTTTATTTCTAGCACATATTAATATTTAAATGCACATCTTAAATTACATACTAGAAGAATATCTAAAATTTTATTAAAAATAACCTCTAAACTAAAATAAATATCTAAAGTCATAAAATTTTGATGGAAATCACCAGAAAAATGATTTAATATATTTCATGATTAACGTAATAAATAAAATATATAAAATATATTATAATATATTATATTTAACATTAATAATAATACATATATTTAATATTAATAATAACATAAAATATATTTCTAGCTATTTGATGAGTTTGGAAAACTCCAAATTAAATTAGTGATGATCAAACATTATTAATATGATTAATTGCAAAATTACTAATTTGATTTCAATTCATATATGTTGATTAAAATAATTTTGCTATGCAGGTTTCTGCAATTGGGCCGAAAAGAAAAGAAAAATATATAAGCCCAAATTATATCAAAAATATATTCAGCCTTGGTATTAAATTGTTGTGATTATGGTGGCTGAAATCATGGTTATGTTATATGGGCCAGAAATTATGACATAAGCCCAATTGGTTATTCCATCAGCCTTGATGCAAGTATATATGATGAGTGGCTGAATTATTACTATAATGTTGGGCCAGATTGGATTATTATTATTAGCCCAAATTACTTTTTGCTAGACACTAGCTTGCTTGGTCCGAAATGAAGAAAAAAGAGAGAGCAAAAGCTTCTTGCTTCCAACGGATCTCTCTTATGTGATGGATTCCAAATTTAATTCAATTATCATTAATGTATTGGAATCATGAGAGAGAAATTGATTTGATTGTGATCATCAATGCTACACGCTACTCAACAAAAGGGAAGAAAAAGTAACTCATCTTTAATTAATTTGTTTAAATTCACTTGATTACTTTTCTTTCAACTCTCTCTTCTCTCTCATCTCTCTTCTCTATTCGGTCATATCACAGAGGAAACCATGAAAGCTATGGCAAGCTACCGTAGAGAAAAAGAAGCAAGCAACAAGACCATTGTAATGATGGCAAGAAAAAGAAAACAAAAAGTATGTTGTGGCTGAGATTTTTCATCACAAATGATAAGATTTGGTGAAGAGATCTCATCTTCTCTATACCAAAAATGGATGAAGAAGATTTCGGTCGGAGGAAGAAGATCTCAGAGGGATGGCTCGTCTCTGCTTTTGTGTTCACTCATCACAGAAGGTAGCTAGGGTGGCTACGTGAGGAAGGAAGCAAAAGTGGAGCAAGAGGAGCTGTCATACATCAAAAAGCATCAAGGGCTAGGAGTCCTTCTTGGAGTGCAAGTCAAGTTAGATGGCTCAGATTTATGAAGCTTGGTATAAATAGAAGACTCAGAGGTATTTGCATGTTGGTTCTAGCATTTGGTTATCTCTCTTATCTCTTTGGCCGAATCGGTTTGCATGAAGAAGAAGAAGTTTGGCTTGGTTCATTTGGTTTTAACCGTGGAGGCTTCCCCCTATATATATAAGGGAGAACAGCCAGGGTTTGAAACAAGGAAAAGAGTGAGCACAGAGTTTCTATAGCTCCCCAAGCTAATAGAAGTTCTTCTCCTTCAATATTTTCTGTTTTGTATTTTTCTGTTTAATTTTGTCTGTCTTGAGTCTCATAGAAAAAGGCAAATAGTGAGGTTTGTAAGAAAAAACCATAGAGCAGAAAAAGGCAGAGAGTGCAAAATTAAAAGAAAAAGCCATAGATGTCCTTAGAGGTCCTTTGTATATCTATGTTGTATTTCATGATTCTGTGGGAATCCCCTTGCAAGTTGGGTTAGCACTTAGCAGTTGAAAGCTTGGTAGTGACCAAGTCAAGTTCAGGATTGGGGTTTAGATTCTGGACTTGTCCCGGATATGAAGGGTAGTTCCTAGGGAGAATTGGTGTTTGTAATCAAGGATGATTATAGTGAAATTCCATCATTGTTGTGATGGAGACTGGATGTAAGCTGCATTGCACTTGGCAGCTGAACCAGGATATATCTTGGTGTGATTCTCTCTCTTTCTTCTACTCCATTTCTGTTTCTGCTGTATAGGAGATAAAACCGAAAAATATCTCGTGCCGGGTGACGAGATAAAAATAAAAGTCTCATGGCTGGGTACGAGACAAAAATAAAAAAATCTCCAGAAGTTATTTCAAGGACCAGCAAGTTTTAATAAGCAAAAAAAAGGAGGCTAAGATTCAACCTCCCCTTCTCTTAGCCACTGAAAACCATCAATTGGTATTAGAGCTTGGTATCAAACAGGTCAAGTTTTGCAGCTTGGAGAAAAGATCCAGATGGCAGAAAATAGTGGCTCAAATCTGGTGTCTTACAACCTGACAGAAGGACAGTCAAGCAACAGACCTCCTCTTTTCAATGGGAAAAACTATACCTATTGGAAGGAGAGAATGAAGATCTTTGTACAAGCAGTAGACTATAGACTCTGGAAGATTATCTTGGAGGGTCCTCAATTTTCAACCACCATAAGTGCTGAAGGAGTCGTCTCTCTTCAACCCGAAACAAGCTGGACCGAAGAAGACAGAAAGAAGGTGGAGTTCAATGCCAAGACTATCAACTTGATCAACTGTGCTATCAGCTTCGAGGAGTACCGACGGGTATCACGATGCACAACGGCAAAGAAAATCTGGGACAAACTTCAAATCACTCATGAAGGAACCACCATAGTGAAGAAGACCAGGATAGACATGCTGAACAGAGAATATGAAATGTTCTCAATGAAGGAAGAAGAATCAATAGATGAAATGTTCGAAATATTCAACATTATCATTGTTGGCTTGGATGCTATGGGAATAAAGTATCCTGATTCTGTGCTTGTGAGGAGAGTTCTAAGATGTCTTACAAAAGAGTGGGAAACAAAAGCATTAATCATATCTGAGAGTAGTGGTCTAGATTCCATGACATATGATGACTTGAGAGGAAACTTACTTGCTTTTGAAAACACTTATTTGAAAAAAGATTCAAAAAAGAAAGGAATTGCTTTTACATCTATTACTAACCCCCTTGATGATGAATCCAGTGATAACTCCTCTGAAAATGAATTTGTGTTGTTTGCCAAAAAATTCAGGAAAATGGTGAAGTTCAAGGAGAGAAGCAAGGGAAGCAGCTCTAGGAAACAAAGAAAAGATCTCAGCAAGGTGATATGTTACAACTGCAAAGAAACTGGGCATTTCAAATCAGATTGCCCTAAGTTGAAGAAAGAAGAGAAGCCAAAGAAGGGAAAGAAGAAAGGTCTGATGGCTTCTTGGGAGGACTTGGAAAATGATTCAGAAGATGATGAAGAATCCGAAACCAAGTCTCAACCATGTCTTATGGCAGACCATGTTGAACAGGTAGTCATTCATAACCCTGACACTGAAGCTCTTCATCTTATGATAGACCACCTTTCTAAAAAAATTAGATGCTTCCTACTTGATAACCAAGATCTTGAACAACAAATCACCATTCTTAAAGCAAAAAATGGGTTTCTCAAAGATAAGTTAAGGGAGGTTGAAACTGCTGTTGAACTTGTTGAAGAAAACAAGCAGCTGAAAGCCCAACTTAAGAGCTGTGAAAGTGATCATTCTATTGTTGCATATGTAAATTGTTTTAAAGAAAATGAAGAGTTTCTTAAAGAGGTCAAAAGGCTTAAAAAAGACTTAGCCAAGTTCACTCAAAGTTCTGAAAATCTAAATCAAATCTTGGCTAGTCAAAAACCTCTTTATGATAAAGCTGGCTTGGGTTTCTTTAAATCTGTTGAGAAACTTTATTTTGAAAATATTGCTTCATCTTCTAATGATACAAGGTTTCAAAATCCAGCAAGCTTTAACAAAACAGCAACTCCAAGGTTTTGTAGAATATGTAATCGAAATGGACACTTTCCCATTCAATGCTTCTTTGGTGAAAGAATGATTGGTGACAAAGTTTGCAAAGTTGTTTTTGACTATAATGGTTTGGGACAGAGGAGATGGTTTAACGTAAAAGGATCCAAGAAAATTTGGATACCTAAGGTCACTTAAGCTTATTTTGTAGGTATGCCTAGCATCCAAGAGGAAGGACAACATGTGGTACATGGACAGCGGATGCTCTAGGTATATGACCGGAAAGACAACCTTCTTCATAAAGCTTGATGAGTATGATGGAGGATTTGTCACTTTCGGTGATGATGGTAAAGGAAAGATAATGGCCATTGGAAAAGTTGGTAAAAGCTTTTCATCTTATATAAATGATGTTCTTCTTGTAAATGGTTTGAAACATAATTTACTTAGTGTAAGCCAATTGTGTGATCTAGGATATGAAGTTATTTTTAGAAAGTTTGTGTGCTTAGTTGTATGTGAAAAATCTGGGGATATTTTGTTTGAGGCTAAAAGGTGCAATAATGTGTATGGATTGACTCTTGAGGACTTGAAAGAACAAAAAGTGACATGTTTTACTTCTCTTGAATTTGAAAAATGGCTATGGCATAGAAAATTGGGTCATGCTAGCATGTATCAAATTTCTAAGCTAGTTAAGAAAAATCTGGTTAGAGAAATTCTAAATATCAAATTTGATAAGGATCTTACTTGTGATGCTTGCCAATTAGGCAAACAAGTAAAATCCTCTTTTAAACCAAAAGATGGAATCGCAACCAAGAGGCCATTAGAGATGTTACACATTGATCTTTTTGGTCTAACCAGAACTCAAAGTTTAGGAGGTAAACACTATGGTCTAGTGGTGGTGGATGATTACTCTAGATTCAGTTGGGTACTTTTTCTTGCTCATAAAAATGATGCGTTTCATGCTTTTTCAACCCTTTGCAAAAGAATTCAAAATGAAAAGGATTTAAAGGTTGCCCATTTGAGAAGTGATCACGGAAAAGAATTTGAAAACCAAGACTTTGAAAAATTCTGTGATGATTTTGGAATTGCTCATAACTTTTCATGCCCTAGAACCCCTCAACAAAATGGGGTGGTTGAGAGAAGGAATAGAAGCCTTCAAGAGATGACTAGGGCCATGTTATGTGAAAATGAGATTCCAAAATTTCTATGGGCAGAAGTTGTAAATACAACTTGTTATATTTTGAATATGACCATTATTAGAAAAGGTTGAAGAAAACTCCTTATGAGCTATGGAAAGGAACCCCTCCAAATCTTAAGTATTTCCATGTTTTTGGATGCAAATGCTTTGTATTTAACAATAAAGAAAACCTTGGTAAATTTGATCCAAAATCCTATGAAGGAATGTTTGTTGGATACTCCACCACTAGCAAGGCCTATAGAATTTACCTCAAAGAACATAGAACTATAGAGGAATCTATACATGTAACTTTTTGTGATTCTAATTCAATTCCCAGTACTGTGATAGAAAATGATTCAGATTGTGAAGATGCTGTCAACAAGGAAACAAGTGAAGAAAATCCCAAGTCTGTTCAAAATGAAGAATCTATCCGTCTAGTTTTGTCTCGTCAGGATGGAGGAGACATTTCTGTTTTGTCTCATGAGCTAGTAAAAGAAACTGGAGCAGACCAGCGTGATGAGGCTCAACAAGGCTCAACTTCACTCCGAAAGCCAAGAGAATGGAAGTCCATGAGAGGTTATCCTCATGACTTTATCATTGGTGATCCCTCACAAGGTGTGACAACAAGATCCTCAACCAAAAGGCAATCCGAACCAAGCAATTTTGCTCTCTTGTCACAAATGGAACCCAACAATGTAAAGCAAGCTGTTGAAGATCCATTATGGGTCAAAGCCATGCAAGAAGAACTTGCTCAATTCGAGAAGAATGAGGTTTGGACATTAGTACCTCATCCGGATGGTAAGAAGGTAATGGGTACTAAGTGGGTTTTCAAAAATAAACTAGGTGAGGATGAAAAAGTTGTTCGTAACAAGGCTAGATTAGTGGCCCAAGGTTACGATCAAGAAGAGGGTATAGATTTTGATGAGTCTTTTGCTCCGGTAGCTAGAATGGAAGCAATTAGGTTGCTTCTTGCCTATGCTGCCCATAAGGGTTTTAAAATATTTCAAATGGATGTCAAATGTGCTTTCCTTAATGACTTTATTGATAGAGAAGTGTTTGTGTCACAATCCCCCGGTTTTGAAGATAAAGAATTTCCAAACCATGATTCAAATTTTCAAAGGCTCTTTATGGCCTTAGACAAGCTCCAAGAGCTTGGTATGAAAGGCTTAGTGCCTTCTTGTTGGAAAATCAATTTCAAAGGGGTACCACCGATACTACTTTATTTATTAAAGCATCTAATGATGACATTCTCCTAGTTCAAGTTTATGTGGATGACATTGTGTTTGGATCGGCCAATGAATCCTTGTGTGAAGAGTTTGGAAAAATCATGACTAGTGAGTTTGAAATGAGTTTAATGGGGGAACTAACATTCTTTCTTGGCCTCCAAATTAAACAAACTCCTAGTGGTACATTTATTCACCAAGGAAAGTATGCCAAAGAATTAATCAAGAAATTTGGCCTAGAAAATTCCAAACCAATGGGAACACCAATGCATCCAAACACTAAACTTGAAAAGGATGATGATGGCAAAAATGTGGATAAAACAAAGTATAGAGGAATGATATGATCGCTCATGTACCTTACCTCCTCTAGACCGGATATAGTTCAAAGTATGGTGTATGTTCAAGATTTCAATCTCACCCAAAAGAATCCCATCTTTCGGTCGTTAAACGCATCATTAGATACATTAAGGGAACTAGTGATTATGGCTTATGGTATCCAAAATCTGATAATTTTTGTGCAGTAGGGTTTTGTGATACAGATTATGCGGGAGATAGAGTGGATAGAAGAAGTACATCCGACATGTGTTGCTTCCTTAGAAGCTCACTCAATATGTGGTCAAGCAAAAAACAAGCCACCGTAGCTCTATCCACAGTCGAAGCTGAATACATTTCTGCATCTGCATGTTGTTCACAATTAATTTGGTTGAAAACTCAATTGGAAGATTACAAATTAAAAATCAATAGTATACCCTTGTTCTGTGACAATATGAGTGCTATAAACATTTCCAAAAATCCTGTTCTGCACTCAAGAACAAAGCACATTAAAATTAAATATCATTTTATTAGAGAACATGTGCAAAAGGGAACTATTGATATTCAATTTGTAAAATCTGAAGATCAACTTGCAGACATTTTTACAAAACCCTTGTGTGAAGACAGATTCTGCTCTTTGAGAAAAAGTTTGGGAATGATAAAATTAAGTTCTGTTGATAATTTGTGAAATTTTTTATTTTGTTTGGTTTTGTCTCGTAGGAAGGCAGGAGACATTTTTTTTGGACATGAGGAATGGGCCATGACTCAGGGGGAGACTGAACTAATGTTAATTATCTTGGGCCCCACCAAATTACTTTGATCTTACTCTGACCTGTTTTGAGTTCCTCTTTGTGTTAATCACATTTTTTTGAAGCTGTCTTATCAAATCTTGTTGGAAGAGGCTAATGTCAAATCAAATCTTTTATCCCTCCTTCATCCCTTGATTCTAGGAGCTAATCCTTCAATTTTAATTTTAAAAAAGAAACTTCCCTTGGTTAATAATCGCGCCATAATGGGTATTAACTACCCCACTTCTCTCTCCAATTAGCATTTAATGCTTCTCTAACCTCCCACATCTCTCTACTTACTTCGGTTCTTTCTTCATCTTCTCCTCTCCACTTCTCCATTTTTAATATCATGAAAAAGAAAACTGCTCCAAGGAAAAGTGAACGAATCCTTCTCTCCAAAAAGTCCTCCAACCTTCAAACCCACACTCATATACACATTCATTCTACATCTTCATCATCTCTCTCACCATCATCCAAGCAAACGGACACCATGAGGAGAAAAGTGATAGCAACGAAGACTTAATCAAGAAAAAAGAAGGAACCCGTGGTTGAAGAAAAAGAAGAATCTCACACCTCACCACCTCCCTCACCACCGAAGAAGGCAACCCCTGGACGAAGTTCACAGAAGTCCAAAAGCTTTGTGTTACAGGACACGAGGGAACCAGCCAATCTGGAATCATTGGAATTCAAAAATAAATTCAATAAACATCATTCACACTTTGATCCTGCTAGGTTCAATTCGTGTGCCTCCTATGAGTTCCACAAGGAAGTCTTAGAGAAATGTCAGTTATGTGTCACACACCTAGTGAATCTAGACTCACTGGCAGCCAAAGGAATCAACTTCTTTCCTTTATTCGAGAATCTGAAATGGATCCCTCTGCTCCATATTCAGAAACCGGTTTACCCAGGATTGGTAGGAGAATTTTATGCCAATATGAGGCTGATCGATGGCACCATTCATTCCTACGTAAAAAGGGTATACATGACTCTGAACTCGGAGACGATCAGCACTGTCCTAGGCTACACAGATGAGGGACCAAGAGCATACATGACTGAAAAATGGGACTCTCAGGTTAGAGTCACATACAAGATTGTCCTGCAACACATTTGTGAGAACTTGTCTAGCTTGGATGGCTCCATCCCCACTCACAATGCCCTCAGTCCCACAAACTCTTTGCTGCACAGAATCATTACCCATATTTTGACTCCACAAAGTAGTTCACATAACAGAGTAACTATTTCTGACTCTCTTGTGCTTTTTGCTATTGTTACTTCCTCTTCTATTTCTTTTGCATACCTTATGATAAGACATGTGTGGGAAGCTGTTAAAAGTACCAAAAAGGCAAATATTTCCTATGAAATGTTTCTCACCAGCATTTTTGAATATTTTAAAGTTGATTTAACCAATGAAGCTGTAGAGAATAAGGTCTCAATCATTAAGGGAGGAGGAGTTTCAAGTACAATGAAAGGCACCAAAGGGAAAAAGTCAATGCCCTCAGATAGTGACATAGAGAGCCGATTGGCCAAACCATCTAAAGTGACAGCGTCAATAAGAGAAGTACTCATTGAGTTTTTAAATATGTCTAAACTCATGGTGGATTCATACAAGGCAGCACGCAAATAAGCTTTTGAAAATGAAAGGGCATGGATGAAATGCCAAGAGAGAGTGGGACTAATGCTGCAGAATTTTGAAGAAGAGTTGGGGGTGCCAATGATGATGATGCAGATGGCTCTGAGTACAATTTATCTGATGATTGATCACTATGTTTATTGTTGATTTCTGGCTTTGTTTTGCTTATTTTGATACTATTATAGGCTGTTATGGATGCTTTAGACTTGTGATACTTTAGATCTGTGATACTCTGTTATTTTGCTACTGGTGATATTCTGGATATTTTGCCTATCATTGTGTCTTCTTGCAGGTGTCCCCTTTGATGAGAAAAGGGGAGGAAAGTCAAAAATTGAAAAAGTGGCTAGAACTAAAAACAGGGGGCTGAAATCAAGTTGATTCATGATTACCCCTGTACTTGAGATGTTCTAATTGTGTTGCTTTATTTTATGTTTAATTTGTTTTGATACTAATTATGCAGGTTTATGGTTATCATGATTTTTTTGGCTGTGATAAATTTGTTTAAGTTCTGATAACTTTAGCTTAGTAATTTGCAAATTCTTTTCAGTTTGGTTGATGACCTGAAACAGTTTCACAGATTGTAAATTATTGTTTGGCAAATTCTTTTGGCAAGAATCTATTTTTTTTACAAGAATTAGTTTGATCCAAAGTATGTTGAGTTTTTAATATATGTTGAAAAGTATTCTGAAAGTACTCAAGCATGCGTTACTTTTTGATTGTTTTGATTGAGCAGAAAATTTTTATGATGACAAATTGAGTATTTGTTTATCCTCAACTCTGCTCATAAATCAAGCCATTCAACATTGCAGAATTTTATATGTTGAATAACATAGTTGCAATAAGCTTGATTTCAAAAGTTACAGGTAAAGATTCCCTTGGTAAAATAGCATACATTAAGGGAGAGCCATGTAACAATTAGAAAGGAAGGAATCCAAGTATTCAAAGGGAATACTCTAATCCTTGATTTATTTCTATTTCAATTTTTAATAATGTTTGTCATCAAGGGGGAGATTGATGAGTTTGAAAAACTCCAAATTAAATTAGTGATGATCAAACATTATTAATATGATTAATTGCAAAATTACTAATTTGATTTCAATTCATATATGTTGATTAAAATAATTTTGCTATGCAGGTTTCTGCAATTGGGCCGAAAAGAAAAGAAAAATATATAAGCGCAAATTGTATCAAAAATATATTCAGCCTTGGTATTAAATTGTTGTGATTATGGTGGCTGAAATCATGGTTATGTTATATGGGCCAGAAATTGTGACATAAGCCCAATTGGTTATTCCATCAGCCTTGATGCAAGTATATATGATGAGTGGCTGAATTATTACTATAATGTTGAGCCAGATTGGATTATTATTATTAGCCCAAATTACTTTTTTTCTAGATACTAGCTTGCTTGATCCGAAATGAAGAAAAGAGAGAGAGCAAAAGCTTCTTGCTTCCAACGGATCTCTCTTATGTGATGGATTCCAAATTTAATTCAATTATCATTAATGCATTGGAATCATGAGAAAGAAATTGATTTAATTGTGATCATCAATGCTACACGCTACTCAGCAAAAGGGAAGCAAAAGTAACTCATCTTTAATCAATTTGTTCAAATTCACTTGATTGATTTTCTTTCAACTCTCTCTTGTCTCTCATCTCTCTTCTCTATTCGGTCATATCACAGAGGAAATTATGGAAGCTATGGCAAGCTACCGTAGATAAGAAGAAGCAAGCAACAAGACCATTGTAATGATGGCAAGAAAAAGAAAACAAAAAGTAAGTTGTGACTGAGATTTTTCATCACAAATGGTAAGATTTGGTGAAGAGATCTCAGCTTCTCCATACCAAAAATAGATGAAGAAGATTTCGGTCAGAGGAAGAAGATCTCAGAGGGATGGCTTGTCTTTGCTTTTGTGTTCACTCATCACAGAAGGTAGCTAGGGTGGCTACGTGAGGAAGGAAGCAAAAGTGGAGCAGGAGGAGCTGTCATACATCAAGAAGCATCAAGGGCTAGGAGTCCTTCTTGGAGTGCAAGTCAAGTTGGATGGCTCAGATTGATGAAGCTTAGTGTAAAGAAAAGACTCAGAGGTATTTGCATGTTGGTTCTAGCATGCGGTTATCTCTCTTCTCTCTCTGGCCGAATCGATTTGCATGAAGAAGAAGAAGTTTGGCTTGGTTCATTTGGTTTCAACCATGGAGGCTTCCCCCTATATATATAAGGGAGAACAGCCAGGGCTTGAAGCAAGGAAAAGAGTGAGCACAGAGTTCCTATAGCTCCCCAAGCTAACAGAAGTTATTCTTCTTCAATGTTTTCTGTTTTGTATTTTTCTGTTTAATTTTGTCTGTCTTGAGTCTCATGAAAAAAAGAAAACAATGAGGTTTGTAAGAAAAAGTCATAGAGCAGAAAAAGGTAGAGAGTGCAAAATTAAAAGAAAAAGTCATAGATGTCCTTATAGGTCCCTTGTACATCTGTGTTGTGTTTCATGATTCTGTGGAAATCTCTTTGCAAGTTGGGTTAGCACTTAGCAGTTGAAAGCTTGGCAGTGACCAAGTCAAGTTCAGGATTGGGGTTTAGATTCTGGACTTGTCCCGGATAGGAAGGGTAGTTCATAGGGAGAATTGGTGTTTGTATTCAAGGATGATTATAGTGAAATTCCATCATTGTTGTGATGGAGACTGGATGTAGGCTGCATTGCACTTGGCAGCTGAACCAGGATATATCTTGGTGTGATTCTCTCTCTTTCTTCTACTCCATTTCTGTTTCTGCTGCATAAGAGACAAAACCGAAAAATATCTCATGCCAGGTGACGAGATAAAAAGAAAAGTCTCATGGCTGGGTACGAGACAAAAATCAAAAAGTCTCTAGAAGTTGTTTCAAGGACCAGCAAGTTTTAATAAGCAAAAAAAGGGGGCTAAAATTCAACCCCATTCTCTTAGCCACTGAAAATCATCACTATTAATGTAATAAATTTTGGATTTAAAATATTTAAAAAATATCAAAATCTCAATAGGTACATATATTTTATATTATTCTCTTTTTTTAAACTAGAATAATTATTCCTAATTTATACATAAAAAAGATTATTAAAAGGTCATTTAATCAAATGGACTAAACGGTGGAGTGTGTAACTGGTATGCAAAATTGTTACTCTGAGGTTGTAAAATTTGTTTTTCGTTTTCTCCCTGGCAATGGCGCCAATAACTGGTGCACAATACCATGGTCCAAACATAACTTCACAACTTCGCACAACTAACCAGCAAGTGCACTGGGTCGTCCAAGTAATAAAACCTTACGTGAGTAAGGGTCGATCCCACGGAGATTGTTGGTATGAAGTAAGCTATGGTCATCTTGTTAATCTCAGTCAGGCGGATATCAAATGGTTATGGAGTTTTCGAATAATAATAATAAATAAATAGAAAATAAAGATAGAAATACTTATGTAATTCATTGGTGAGAATTTCAGATAAGCGTATAGAGATGCTTTCGTTCCTCTGAATCTCTGCTTTCCCACTGTCTTCATCCAATCAGTCTTACTCCTTTCCATGGCAAGCTTTCTGTAAGGGCATCACCGTTGTCAATGGCTACATCCCATCCTCTCTGTGAAAATAGTCCAAATGCTCTGTCACAGCATGGCTAATCATCCGAAGGTTCTCGATCATACTGGAATAGGATTTACTATCCTTTTGCGTCTGTCACTACGCCCAGCACTCGCGAGTTTGAAGTTCGTCACAGCCATCCCTTCCCAGATCCTACTCGGAATACCACAGACAAGGTTTAGACTTTCCGAATCTCAGGAATGGCCATCCATGGGTTCTAACTTATACCACGAAGATACTAATAACTCGGACTTGGTCCCCTATATTAGATATCTAAGAGATACTCATTCTAGCTTGGTTGCATGTAGAACGGAAGTGTTTGTCAGGCACGCGTTCATAAGTGAGAATGATGATGAGCGTCACATAATCATCACATTCATCATGTTCTTAGGTGCGAATGGATATCTTGGAAGCGGAATAAGTTGAATTGAATAGAAAATAGTAGTACTTTGCATTAAATCATGAGGAACAGCAGAGCTCCACACCTTAATCTATGGAGTGCAGAAACTCTACCGTTTGAAAATACATAAGTGATAATGGTCCAGGCATGGCCGAATGGCCAGCCCCCATGAAAGTCTATGATAGCATAAAACTGATCAAAGATGATCCGAAGATGTAAATACAATAGTAAAAAGTCCTATTTATACTAGACTAGCTACTAGGGTTTACAGAAATAAGTAATTGATGCATAAATCCACTTCCGGGGCCCACTTGGTGTGTGCTTGGGCTGAGCTTGAATGTTACACGTGCAGAGGCTTCTTCTAGAGTTGAACACCAAGTTGTAACGTGTTTTTGGCGTTCAACTCTGGTTCGTGACGTGTTTCTGGCGTTTAACTCTAGACTGCAGCGTAGAATTGGCGTTCAATACCCTTTTGCATCGTCTAAACTCAGCCAAAGTATGGACTATTATATATTTCTGGAAATCCTTGGATGTCTACTTTCCAACGCAATTGGAAGCGCGCCATTTTGAGTTCTGTAGCTCCAGAAAATCCACTTTGAGTGCAGGGAGGTCAGAATCCAACAGCATCAGCAGTCCTTCTTCAACCTCTGAATCTGATTTTTGCTCAAGTCCCTTAATTTCAGCCAGAAAATACCTGAAATCACAGAAAAACACACAAACTCATAGTAAAGTCCAGAAATGTGAATTTAACATAAAAACTAATAAAAACATCCCTAAAAGTAACTAGATTCTACTAAAAACATACTAAAAATCATGCCAAAAAGCGTATAAATTATCCGCTCATCACAACACCAAACTTAAATTGTTGCTTGTCCCCAAGCAACTGAAAATAAAATAGGATAAAAAAGAAGAGAATATACTATAAAGTCCAAAATATCAATGAAACATAGCTCCAATCAGATGAG
>NC_029792.2:17807959-17808510 GCF_000816755.2 Arachis ipaensis
TTAGGCCCTCCTATCCACTGATGCTCAAAGCCTTGGGATCCTTTTTATTTACCCTTGCCTTTTGGTTTTAAGGGTTATTAGATTTTTGCTCTTGCCTTTTGGTTTTAAGAGCTTTTGGCTTTTTCTGCTTGTTTTTTCTTTTTCTATTTATTTTTTTTTTTGCCATTTTTTTCTGTAAGCTTTGTATTCACTGCTTTTTCTTGCTTCAAGAATCATTTTTATGATTTTTCAGATTATCAAATAACATGTCTCCTGTTCATCATTCTTTCAAGAGCCAACATATTTAACATTCTAAAACACCAACATTCAAAAGACATATGCACTGTTCAAGCATTCATTTAGAAAACAAAAAGTATTGTCACCACATCAATATAATTAAACTAAGTTCAAGGATAAATTTGAAACTCATGTACTTCTTGTTCTTTTGAATTAAAAACATTTTTCATTTAAGAGAGGTGATGGATTCATAGGACATTCATAACTTTAAGACAAATTTACTAAATACTAATGATCATGTAATAAGACACTAACATAGATAAGCACTTAACATA
>NC_029792.2:17808535-17844390 GCF_000816755.2 Arachis ipaensis
CTGTATCTTCTCGAGTTTCTGTAGTAACCAAGGAGTTCTTCCTTTGCGGTGGTCTTCCTTGTCTTTGTTGCTCCTCCCTCATTGCTCTTTGATCTTCTCTAATTTCATGAAGGATGATGGAGTGCTCTTGATGTTCCACCCTTAATTGTCCCATGTTGGAACTCAGTTCTCCTAGGAAGGTGTTGATTTGCTCCCAAAAGTTCTGTGGAGGAAAGTGCATCCCTTGAGGCATCTCAGGGATTTCTTGGTGATGAGCTTCTTCATGCGTCTCTTGAGATCCATGAATAGGCTCTCTTGTTTGCTCCATCCTTTTTTTAGTGATGGGCTTGTCCTCATCAATGAGGATATCTCCCTCTATGTCAATCCCAGCCGAATTGCATAGATGGCAAATGAGGTGAGGAAAAGCTAACCTTGCCATAGTGGAGGACTTGTCAGCCACCTTGTAGAGTTCTTGAGGTATAATCTCATGAACCTCTACCTCTTCTCCAATCATGATGCTATGGATCATGATGGCCTTATAGTAACTTCAGACCGGTTGCTAGTGGGAATGATTGAGCGTGGAATGAACTCCAACCATCCTCTAGCTACAGGCTTAAGGTCCAGTCTTCTCAGTTGAACCGGTTTGCCTTTTGAGTCAATCTTCCATTGAGCTCCTTCCACACATATGTCCATGAGGACTTGGTTCAACCTTTGATCAAAGTTGACTCTCCTTGTGTAGGGGCGTGCATTCTCTTCCATCATTGGCAAGTTGAACGCCAACCTCACATTTTCCGGACTAAAATCTAAGTAATTCCCCCGAACCATGGTAAGATAATTCTTTGGGTTTGGGTTCTTACTTTGATTATGGTTCCTAGTGATCCATGCATTAGCATAGAACTCTTGAACCATTAGAATTCTGACTTGTTGGATGGGGTTTGTTAGAACTTCCCAACCTCTTCTTTGGATTTCATGTCGGATTTTTGGATACTCATTTCTCTTGAGTTTGAAAGGGACCTCGGGGATCACCTTCTTCTTGGCCACAATATCATAGAAGTGGTCTTGATGGGCTTTGGAGATGAATCTTTCCATCTCCCATGACTCGGAGGTGGAAGCTTTTGTCTTCCCTTTCCCTTTTCTAGAGGATTCTCCGGTCTTAGGTGCTATCAATGGTAATGAAAAAACAAAAAGCTTATGCTTTTACCACACCAAACTTAGAATATTGCTCGCCCTCGAGCAAGAGAAGAAAGAAGAGATGAAGAAGAAGAAGAAATGGAGGAGAGGGAGAGAGGGTTGTGTTTCGGCCAAGAAGGGGAAGAGAGGGTTGTGTTGTGTGAAAATAAAGAAGAATGGAGGTGTTTATATAGTGTAGGGAGAGGGGTTAGGTTCGGCCATTTAGGGTGGGTTTGGGTGGAAAAGTGATTTTGAATTTTGAAGGTAGGTGGGGTGTATGAAGTAGGTTTATGGGGAAGAGTGGTTGGATGTGAGTGGTGAATAGGTAATAGGGAAGAGAGCTTGAGGTGATTGGTGAAGGGTTTTGGGGAAGGGTGTTTATTGGGAAGAGAGGATGAACATTGAGAAGAGGGAAGAGTATGAGTGGAGGTAGGCGGGGATCCTGTGGGGTCCACAGATGCTGAGATGATCCTGTGGAGTCCACAGATCCTGAGGTGTCAAGGAATTGCATCCGTGCACCATTTAGGCATGTAAAATACATTTGCATGCAATTCTGGCGTTTAAACGCCGAATTGATGCTTGTTCTGGGCGTTCAGCGCCCATCTGCAGCATGTTTCTGGCGTTTAACGCTAGTTCTATGCTTGTCTTTAGCGTTCAGCGCCAGCTTTCCTCAGTGTGCATTCCTGGCGTCTGAACGCCAGGATGCTGCTTGTTTTGGGCGTTCAACGCCAGATCCATGCTCTGTTCTGGCGTTGAACGCCAGCCAGATGCTCCTTACTGGCGTTTAAACGCCAGTAAGTCCTTCCTCCAGGGTGTGATTTTTCTTCTGCTATTTTTTTATTCTGTTTTTAATTTTTGTATTTATTTTGTGACTCCACATGATCATGAACCTAATAAAACATGAAAGAACAACAAAATTAAAATAAAATTAGATAAATAAAAATTGGGTTGCCTCCCAACAAGCGCTTCTTTAATGTCAATAGCTTGACAGTGGGCTCTCATGGAGCTTCACAGATGTTCAGAGTATTGTTGAGACTCCCCAACACCAAACTTAGAGTTTGGATATGGGAGTTCAACACCAAACTTAGAGTTTGATTGTGGCCTCCCGACACCAAACTTAGAGTTTGACTGTGGGGGCTCTGGTTGACTCTGTTTTGAGAGAAGCTTATTGTGCCTCTTTTCCATGTTTACAGAAGGATGTCCTTGAGTTTTAAACTCAAGGGAGTCCTCATTCAATTGAAGGACTAGTTCACCTCTGTTAACATCAATCACAGCTCTTGCTGTGGCTAGGAAGGGTCTTCCAAGGATGATGGATTCATCCTCATCCTTCCCAGTATCTAGGATTATGAAATCAGCAGGGATGTAAAGGCCTTTAACCTTTACTAATATGTCCTCTACTTGTCCATAAGCCTGTTTTCTGGAATTGTCTGCCATCTCTAATGAGATTTTAGCAGCTTGTACCTCAAAGATTCCCAGTTTCTCCATTACAGAGAGTGGCATGAGATTTATTCCTGACCCAAGGTCACATAGAGCCTTCTCAAAGGTCATGGTGCCTATGGTACAAGGTATTAGGAACTTTTCAGGATCCTGTTTCTTCTGAGGCAATCTCAGTTGATCTAATGCATTTAGTTCATTGGTGAACAAGGGAGGTTCATCTCCCCAAGTCTCATTACCAAATAAATTGGCATTCAGCTTCATGATTGCACCAAGGAACTTGGCAACTTGCTCTTCAGTGACATCCTCATTCTCTTCTGAAGAGGAATACTCATCAGAGCTCATGAAGGGCGTAAGGAGGTTTAATGGAATCTCTATGGTCTCTAGATGAGCCTCAGAGTCCCTTGGTTCCTGAAAGGGAAACTCCTTGTTGATCACTGGACGTCCCAGGAGGTCTTCCTCCTTAGGATTCACGTCCTCCCCTTCCTCTCTAGGTTCGGCCATGTTGACTATGTCAATGGCCTTGCACTCTCCTTTTGGATTTTCTTCTGTATTGCTTGGGAGAGCACTAGGAGGGGTTTCAGTGATCTTCTTACTCAGATGGCCCACTTATGCCTCCAAATTTCTAATGGAGGACCTTGTTTCATTCATGAAACTCAGAGTGGCCTTAGATAGATCAGAGACTAAGTTTGCTAAATTAGAGGTACTTTGTTCAGAGTTCTCTGTCTGTTGCTGAGTGGATGATGGAAAAGGCTTGCTGTTGATAAACCTGTTTCTTCCACCATTATTAAAGCCTTGTTGAGGCTTTTGTTGATCCTTCCATGAGAGATTTGGATGATTTCTTCATAAGGGGTTATAGGTGTTTCCATATGGTTCACCCATGTAATTCACCTCTGCTATTGCAGGGTTCGGTCCATTCTGAAAGCATGTCAGAAGGACACTTTTTGGTCAATCTTTGTATCTCTTCCAAGCTTCATAGAGGGATTCACCTTCTTTCTGTCTGAAGGTTTGAACATCCACTCTAAGCTTACTCAGCTTTTGAGGAGGAAAGAACTTGGCTAAGAAAGCCTTGACCAGCTTATCCCAAGAGTTCAGGCTATCCTTAGGTTGAGAATTCAACCATATTCTAGCTCTGTCTCTCACAATAAAAGGGAAAAGCATGAGCCTGTAGACTTCAGGATCTACTCCATTAGTCTTAACAGTATCACATATCTACAAGAATTTAGTTAAGAACTGAAAAGGATCTTCAGATGGAAGTCCATGAAACTTGCAGTTTTGTTGCATCAGAGAAACTAATTGAGGTTTCAGCTCAAAGTTGTTTGCTCCAATGGTAGGGATGGAGATGCTTCTTCCATGTAAAATTGGAATTAGGTGCAGTAAAGTCACCAAGCATCCTCCTTGCATTATTATTATTTTCGGCTGCCATCTCCTCTTCTTGTTCGAAAATTCCTGTAAGGTTGTCTCTGGATTGTTGTATTTTAGCTTCTCTTAGTTTCCTTTTCAGAGTCCTTTCAGGTTCAGGATCTGCTTCAACAAGAATGTTCTTGTCCTTGCTCCTGCTTATATGACAAAGAAGGGAATAACAAAGAAAATATGGAATCCTCTGTGTCACAGTATAGAGATTCCTTTGTGTGAGTAGAAGAAGAAAAGAATGTAATGTAAGGAAAGAGAAGGGAGGAGAATCCAAACACAAGGGTGAGGAGAGCAGAGATATGAGATGAAGAGAAGTGTTAGTAAGTAATTAAATAAATAGAAGAAGATGAGGGAGAGGGAATTTCGAAAATTGATTTTGAAAAATAGTTAATGATTTTCGAAAATTAAAGGAAAATTGAAATTAAAATTAAAATTTAAACAATTAATTAATTAAAAAGAATTTTTGAAAAAGAGGGAGGTATTTTCAAAAATTAGAGAGGGATAGTTAGTTAGGTAATTTTGAAAAAGATAAGAAACAAACAAAAAGTTAATTAGTTAGTTGAAACAAATTTGAAAATCAATTTTGAAAAGATAAGAAGATAAGAAGTTAGAAAAGATATTTTAAAATCAAATTTTTGAAAAAGATATGTTTTAAAAAGATATGATTAAAAAGATATGAAAAAAAAGATAAGATAAAAAAGATATTTTTGAAAAGATATGATTGAAATTAGTTTTGAAAAAGATTTGATTTTTAAATTCACAATTAATGACTTGATTCACAAGAAATCACAAGATATGATTCTAGAACTTAAAGTTTGAATCTTTCTTAACAAGTAAGTAACAAACTTGAAATTTTTGAATCAAAACATTAATTGATAATATTTTCAAAAATTATGAGATAAAATTAAGAAAAAGATTTTTGAAAAATATTTTTGAACTTTTCGAAAATAAATAAGAAAAATGAAAAAGATTTGATTTTTGAAAAAGATATGATTTTTAAATTGAAAATTTGATTTGACTCATAAAAACAACTAGATTTTAAAATTTTTTTAAAAAGTCAATCCAAATTTTCGAAATTTATGAGTGAAAAAGGGAAAGATATTTTTTTGAATTTTGAATTTTTAATGATGAAAGAGAAAAACATGAAAATGATGCAATGCATGAAAATTTTGGATCTAAACATGTGTTGTATGCAAGAACACCATGAATGTCAAGATGAACACCAAGAACACTTTGAATGTCAAGATGAACATCAAGAGCTTATTTTTGAAAAATTTTCAAGAAAAGAAAACATGCAAGACACTAAACTTAGAAATTTTTCATGTATAGACACTATGAATGCAAGAATACATATGAAAAACAAGAAAAGACACAAAACAAGAAAATATGAAGATCAAACAAGAAGACTGGCCAAGAACAACTTGAAGATCATGAAGAACACTATGAATGCATGAATTTTTGAAAAAAATGCATAAATTTTTTTAGAAAAAAATGCAATTGACACCAAACTTAAAAATTGACTCAAGACTCAAACAAGAAACACAAAATATTTTTTATTTTTATGATTTTATAAAATTTTTGGATTTTTCGAAAATTAATGTGAAAAAGAAAAATAAGGATTCCAAAATTTTTAAAATGAATTCCAGGAATCTTGCACTCTTAGTCTAAAGCTCCAATCTGAGGGTTAGACATGGCTTAATAGCTAGCCAAGCTTTAGAAGATACAAATCAGTCATACAACAGCAGGTGGATTAGGAACAGCTAGCTTGCTCTTGTGATGATGGTTTGGAAGCCTCACTCCAAAAGAATTTAGACATGGCTTTACAGCCTGCCAGGCTTCAACATGCTTCATGAAACACTAGAATTCATTCTTAAAAATTCTGAAATAATTTTCGAAAACAAAGGGAAAATTTTTGAAAGATTTTTGAAAAATTTTTTGAAAACTTTTTGAAAATAAAATTAGAAGAAAATTACCCAATCTGAGCAACACGATGAATCGTCAGTTGTCCAAACTCGAACAATCCCCGGCAACGGCGCCAAAAACTTGGTATGCGAAATTGTTACTCTCAGGTTGTAAAATTTGTTGTTCGTTTTCTCCCTGGCAATGGCGCCAATAACTGGTGCACAATACCATGGTCCAAACATAACTTCACAACTTTGCACAACTAACCAGCAAGTGCACTGGGTCGTCCAAGTAATAAAACCTTACGTGAGTAAGGGTCGATCCCACAGAGATTGTTGGTATGAAGCAAGCTATGGTCATCTTGTTAATCTCAGTCAGGTGGATATCAAATGGTTATGGAGTTTTTGAATAATAATAATAAATAAACAGAAAATAAAGATAGAAATACTTATGTAATTCATTGGTGAGAATTTCAGATAAGCGTATAGAGATGCTTTCGTTCCTCTGAATCTCTGCTTTCCTGCTGTCTTCATCCAGTCAGTCTTACTCCTTTCCATGGCAAGCTTTCTGTAAGGACATCACCATTGTCAATGGCTACATCACATCCTCTCTGTGAAAATGGTCCAAATGCTCTGTCACGGCATGGCTAATCATCTGGAGGTTCTCGATCATACTGGAATAGGATTTACTACGCCCAGCACTCGCGAGTTTGAAGTTCGTCACAGCCATCCCTTCCCAGATCCTACTCGGAATACCACAGACAAGGTTTAGACTTTCCGAATCTCAGGAATGGCCATCCATGGGTTCTAACTTATACCACGAAGATACTAATAACTCGGACTCGGTCCCCTGTATTAGATATTTAAGAGATACTCATTCTAGCTTTGTTGCATGTAGAACGGAAGTGTTTATCAGGCACGCGTTCATAAGTGAGAATGATGATGAGCGTCACATAATCATCACATTCATCATGTTCTTGGGTGCGAATGGATATCTTGGAAGCGGAATAAGTTGAATTTAATAGAAAATAGTATTGTCCAGAAATGTGAATTTAACATAAAAACTAATAAAAACATCCCTAAAAGTAACTAGATTCTACTAAAAACATACTAAAAACAATGCCAAAAAGCGTATAAATTATCCGCTCATCAGTAACTCCTCATGCTAAATGGTGGGAGCATCATCTCCTTCAATCCTTATTCTTTTATTTTTGTCGGTCATGCATCGTCTCTTTCAATTCTCTTTTTTTTTTTTTGTAAAAGCTCAAAACAATTCTCCAGATGTTCTTGCATTGCTTTGATGATCCATTTAAATGCAAAATCCAAACAATTTTTTTTATATCAAAACATGATGATAAAAAAAAGTTTAAAACAGACTGCATAATCTCATATTATACAAAAACAAAAAGTTTATTTATCCTGAGTAAGCCCGAAAAATTTCAGCTCAATTTTCAAAAACTATAATCACTCACATTAATACAATTGTTTTCCTAAATTAAATGTGCAACCAACTATGACAATCTATCTGTATCATCCTACAATGACAGTCTTTTAGATTTGCAGTTCTATATAGTTATGTTTGGTTTTGAGAATAGGATAAGACAAAAAGATACTGAGAAGAAGACATAAAAAATAGAGACAAAATTTAGAGTTTTTATATTTTGTTTGGGGATAAAATAAAATAAATTATAAAAATTTAATTTATTCTATTTTTTTATTTAAAAAGTTTGAAAACAAAAATATAATAATAAAAAATATAATTATAAAAAAATAAAAAATAAGTTGTGTCCTTTATTAGTATTTTTGTGTTCTTCCTATCAGAATAAACACAAAATATATTAATTTAATATTTCTGAACACAGTATCTCTATCCATATATCATCAAACACAATTTTATATTTCAATGTCCTATTCTTATAAACAAACACAACCTATGTTAAAAGAAGCTACACGTTGGTGCTTGGTACCCACAGCTCAACATTCATACCAGAGAATTTCCCAAGAATGAAATGAAAAATGTTATGCCGGCAGCTAGAGAATGCATAATAAAACTATAATGTATTAATTTTCCTTTTCAATAGCTAAGCATTTTGGGAGAAAATAAAAAATGAAAAATATTATATATGTTGATGTGTATTTTTGAAAAACAAATTCCAAACACACGAATCTCACCGGCAAGTGTACCGGGTCGCATCAAGTAATAAAACTCACGGGAGTGAGGTCGATCCCACAGGGATTGAAGGATTGAGCAATTTTTGTTTAGTGGTTGATTTAGTCAAGCAAATCAAGATTTGGTTGAGTGATTTGTAATTAACTGAAATTTAAATTGCATGAAAATTAAAAGGAGAGGGATAATTGCAGTAAAGTAAAGAGAACAGAAAATAAAAGTGCTGAATCTTAAAGAACAAGAAATTAAATGGCAGAAACTTAGAACGCAAGAAATGTAAATTGCAGAATCTTAAAATGTAAGAAATGTAAATTGCTTGAATTATAAAAGGAGTTGGGAATTGGGATTGCAGAAATTAAACACAGAAAAGTAAATTGCAACAAGCAGGGAAGTAAAAGATGAATTTAATTGCAGTAGATCTCAAACAGAAAATGTAAATTGCTTGAAGAAGCGTTCAACAGAGAAATCAAAAGGAAATTTCAGATCTCAGGACCCAAGAGACTAGATAACCAAGTCTAGATATCAATGCCTTCCTAGATCCAAATTCAAAATTCAATTGCAAGAAAAGTAAAGATCAAGCAGTAGAAGAAACACAACCAAATTCAATTTCCAACAGTTGCAGTAAAGTGAGACAGAGAGATCTCAAGGTGAGATTGAGACAGAATTTCCTCAATTCTTCAACCCAAGATTCAAGACAAGTGTAAATGAAATTGAAAACAAGAAAACTAAGAGGAAGAGAATTTGATTCTCCTTCCCCAAGACTCAGAATCTTCAAAATAACTTCTAACCCAAAAGCTCTCCCAAAATCACTCAGCAAAACTAAAAAGGAAAAGCTCCCCCAAAATCACTCAGCAAAACTAAAAAGGAAAAGCTCTATAAAAACTTAAATTCTAAGCTATTTATACACTCTCTCCAGGGTGTGTTTGTTGTGGCGCCAACGTTTGCCTAAAAGCTTGAGGTCAAACGTTGGCGCAAGCGGAAGTATACCCCTTCAGGCTGTTGTGGCGCCAACGTTTGCCTAAAAGCTTGAGGTCAAACGTTGGTGCAAGCTTTTGCTCCCTCCAGGGTGTATTTGTTGTGGCGCCAACGTTTGCCTAAAAGCTTGAGGTCAAACGTTGGTGCAAGCTTTTGCTCTTCTCCAGGGTGTATTTGTTGTGGCGCCAACGTTTGCCTAAAAGCTTGAGGTCAGACGTTGGCGCAAGCTTTTGCTCCATCCAGGGTGAATTCAACTCTTCCAAAAGTTTGAGGCAAGCTTTTGCTCAAGCTTTTTTGTTCTCTCTTGCTCCTTGCCATTTCTTCTTTCTTCAACCTTCTTCAAAGCTCTTTTCACCTATCATCAATCAACCAAGCACATCAAAGCTATGCTCAAAATCATGAGATTGTTATTCTTTCATAATATATGACAATTATAGCACAAAATCTCATGAAATTGTATTAATTTATCCATGGTTGATTGAATCAAAGGAAACATGAAATTCTACCCAATTGGCTTACTTATGGCTCAAGAAAGTGCATAAATTCAATTGAAAACAAAAGAAAAAGACTAGTGAAACTAGGCTAAGATGACTTGTCATCACAACACCAAACTTAAAGCTTGCTTGTCCCCAAGCAAGAAAAGAATTATTGAGAAGAAAGAATGAAATGGAAGAAGATGTTTATGCTAGCAGAGTATTATTGGTAGCTCATGGGATTCTTTGTAGATATGTAAATACTCACTTCTTATTGAAATTTAGGCTTAGAAAGTCTCCTCCAAGCATCAAGCAACACACTGCTATGACCTCTCATTATTCCTTTGCCCTTGATTATTATTTTTTTTCTATAAGCTTTAGTTCAGTGTCATGTGTAACAAGCTCTTTTTTTTCTTTTGTTCTGTTGCCACTTTTGGCTTTTTCTTTTCTCTTTTTGTTTTTCTTTTCAACCAAGGACTTTTATTTGATTGAGATTCATAGACAGTGAGCTACTTTCTACTTAAAAGGAGACAGTCTAGTTCTTTTATTCACTAAAAGTGAGCTATCATACAATCATACATTCATACCACCACTCACTATTATTGTATTTCCAACTAACAAGGAACTATCTTACTTCACATTCCAAACATTTCTTTTATTGAATTAAGGATGCAGGGGACAAAGCATGCATTTAGTTAGGTGAAAGTAAACACACAAGCACACACTTAGACTAGCTTATTTATTGCAAAAAAAAATGATTCTACTTGTACTAGATGAACACTTTAGCAAGACATAAATCAAAGCATTTCTCAACAGCAGAAGTTAAGTATAGATACAACCTATTGGTTTGCAGTTCTTTTGTCCTTCCTTCTGTTGTGCCCCTTTTGAGTTATGATGCATAATGTTCTCAAATGGTGGTTAGTTCCCTGCACAATTCTCAAAAGTTGCTTACTTCTCAAGCCCTTTGGTGACTGGTTAGTATGCATGAATTGAGTGTGGCTTTTGGATTTAATTTGGTGTGGGAACACCAAACTTAATTCCTTGCCACTGTCTCTAATGCAACAGGTTGTACATTTATGAATTCTTTTGGCCTTGCTAAAGGTTATGGAACCAAAACAAAAAAAGCAATTAACTGGTTGAATAATTTGTCTGATTGCTTGGAGCTAGCATTATGCAGGAGGTGAGAGTATGCTTTTAAATGAGATTTTGGTGGAACACCAAACTTAGAATCCTTCATTCTCTTTTAAATTTTTTTGGTGTGCAACACCAAACTTAGCTCATTGCAATACATACTTAATTATTCAACATTTTTATTGAAAAAGATATGAAAAGAAAACTACCTCAGGTTGGGTTGCCTTCCAACAAGCGCTTCTTTATTGTCATTAGCTTGACATTGATCCCCTTAGGGTGGTTGATGACTAAAATGTCGAAGCTTATCCCCCCTCACTGTAAGCCTTCTTTGTGTGCCTTGATGCTCAATTTCAATGTGCTCAAGAGAGAGTACTTGGTTAACAGTGTAGTGATCCTCAGTTCCCAGCTGTTGATATATTAATTGCACCTTGTCGCCTTTAGAGAGTCCTTTAGTTGGGATTTTTTTATTCTTCCACCCTTTGTGAGCCTTCTTCTTGTTTTTCTTCCTTTTTCTTGTTAACCTTTCTTCCTTGACAGTAGCTTTGGTTGTGGTACCTTCCTTCTTGTTTATCATCCTAATTCCTTTTTGAATTCCTTCTCCTCCTTGCACATGCTCATTCTTTTGCTCCCCTGTGTTGTTGGTTGCTTGCCTTGGAAAACAGTCGCTGACTACCTTGCTTCTTTCTTCACTAAATTGTGGTTCTGGAAACACTTTCAGGATAATGCTTTCCTCGTGCATCTTGAGAGTTAGTTCTCCCTGCTCTACATCTATGATGGCTCTAGCAGTGGCCAAAAATGGCCTTCCCAAGATGATTGAATTATTTTCTTCTTCTTCAGTGTCCAAGATTACAAAGTCCGCAGGAAAAATGAACTTGTCAACCTTAACTAAAAGGTTTTCAATCACTCCTTTGGGATGTACTACTGACTGGTTCACCAATTCCAAGGACATCTGTATTGGTTTCACCTTTCCTATGCCAAGCTTTTTCACTAAAGATGATGGAATTAGATTTATGCTTGCTCCTAAGTCACACATCCCCTTGTTGATAAATAGACTTCCAATGGTGTAAGGTAGGAAGAAACTTCCAGGATCTTCCAGCTTGGGAGGGAGTCTTTTTCTGATGAGCGCACTACATTCTTCAGTGAGAAGCACAGTTTCCTTCTCCAGCCAACTTCTTTTCTTGTTGATGATTTCCTTCAAGAACTTGGCATATAAGGGCATCTGTTCCAATGCCTCAGCCAAGGGAATGTTGATTTCTAGCTTCTTGAAAGTTTCCAGGAAATTGCGAAAATGTTGATCTTTGGTTTCTTTGTTGAACCTCTGGGGATATGGCAGTGGAGGTGTAATGCTCTTCTCCACTTGCTGCTGTCCTTGAACTTTTTCTTTTGAACTGTGTGGCTGGTTGTTCTTCTCTTTGAGTTTCTCAATGCTCTTGTTTGGCGTCACATCTTGATCATTGGCTTCCTCTGCGTGTGTTGGCTTTTCCTCCTCTATTGACCTCTTGCTACTCTCCACTTGCTTCTTTGTAATATCATTGTTACTCATCAATGCTCTCCCACTTCTTAACTGTATCGCCTTGCACTCTTCCTTAGGATTTGGAATTGTGTCACTTGGCAGGGAACTTGATGGTCTCTCTGTTGCAAGGTGTTTAGATAGCTGACCAATTTGCCTCTCCATATTCTTTATGGAGGCTTCTTGGTTCTTGGCTGTCATTTCTTGGTGTTTTCACATTTTGTCTATTAAGGTTTCTAGGTTAGTGATTCTTTGAGATTCTGGTGATGTTTGTGGTGGGTTGTGAGATGTGGATGGTGGATGGTAGGCATTTTGGTTGGTGGGTTGGTTATTGGATTGATAATGGTTGGAGTTGGGGTAGTTGTTTTGGGGTTTTCTGTAAGGGTTTTGGTTAGTTTGCTGATGGTTGTGGTTTTGGTTGTTTCTTGAAGTGTTTTGATTTGAGTTCCTCTGCCATGGTTGTTGGTTCTGGTTGTGATTATCCCCCCATCTGAGGTTTAGGTGATTCTTCCATGATGGATTGTAGGTGTCACCATACACCTCATTTGATCCTTGGTTGTGCATATACTGCACTTGCTCTTGTTGTTGTTCTTCTTGGTTCTCCTCATTCTGCCCCCAAGGGGTTATTGGCTACCATATCAATGAGATTTTGGGCTTCTTCAGCCGTTTTCATTAGTTGTAGAGAGCCTCCTACTGAACAATCCAAATCCTCTTGAGATTTCAATGTCAAGCCTTCATAGAAATTCTGCAATCTGTCCCACTCACTAAACATTCCCGGTGGACACTTCCTGATTAGAGCTTTGTATCGTTCCCATGCCTCATACAAGGGTTCAGCATCCATTTGAGTGAATGTTTGCACTTCAGTCTTCAATCTAATAACTCTTTGAGGTGGGTAGAACTTGGCAAAGAACTTGGTTACTAGATCATCCCAACTGTTGATGCTGTCTCTTGGGAAGGATTCCAACCATTGAGTGGCTTTGTCTCTGAGAGAAAATGGAAATAGCAGTAGCTTGTAACTGTCAGGGTGCACACATTGGTTTTGACAGTGCCACAAATCCTCAAGAAGGTGGACAAGTGTTGGTTAGGGTCTTCAAGTGGCCCTCCTCCATAGGAACAATTGTTTTGAACCAAGGTGATGAGTTGTGGCTTTAGTTCAAAGTTATTTGCATTAACATTTGGGGTCAGAATGCTACTCCCACAATGTCTAGGATTTGCACACGTGTAGGAAGCCAAAACACTCATCTGTGGTGGATTATTGTTGTTATTAGCTGCTCCTTCAGCTCCATTTGGTGGAATTGTTAGATGTTCCTCCATATCCTGGAACTCCTCTTCTGATTCCTCTTCTCCAACAATGTTTTTCCCTCTTTCAGCTCTTCTTAATCTTCTGAGGGTTTTTTCGTCTTGTTCACAAAAAGTGGGTGGAACTCTCCTTGTACCTGACATACAACCAAAGCATAAGGATCACACAATACCAGAAAAGCAATAACACTTCAATCCATGGCTGAAGTGAAATATTAGTTAGCTTAGACAAAAATTCAAACAGTTAGCGTGTTAGTCAAAAGTTAAAGAAACAGAAAAGAAAAAGTGCTTGATCTAGATCTCCACTTCACTTAATCATTGTCAATCTATTTCAATCCCCGGCAACAGCGCCAAAAACTTGATGTGTATTTTTGGAAAACGAATTCCAAACGGAAGCGTTCAACAGAGAAATCAAAAGGAAATTTCAGATCTCAGGACCCAAGAGACTAGATAACCAAGTCTAGATCTCAATGCCTTCCTAGATCCAAATTCAGAATTCAATTGCAAGAAAAGTAAAGATCAAGCAGTAGAAGAAACACAACCAAATTCAATTTCCAACAGTTGCAGTAAAGTGAGACAGAGAGATCTCAAGGTGAGATTGAGACAGAATTTCCTCAATTCTTCTACCCAAGATTCAAGACAAGTGTAAATAAAATTGAAAACAAGAAAACTAAGAGGAAGAGAATTCGATTCTCCTTCCCCAAGACTCAGAATCTCCAAAATAACTTCTAACCCAAAAGCTCTCCCAAAATCACTCAGCAAAACTAAAAAGGAAAAGCTCCCCCAAAATCACTCAGCAAAACTAAAAAGGAAAAGCTCTATAAAAACTTAAATTCTAAGCTATTTATACATTCTCTTCAAATGATCTTCAAGCCTTGAATTGGGCCTTTGCTCTTGATGGAATTGGGTTGACAAAAGCCTCTGTTGATTGCTCTTGGAGTTGGAGAGAAACCCACTTGTGAACCGGGCCATGAACCAGAAAAGCTTGAGTAAAAGTTTGAGGCAAACTTTTACTCAAGCTTTTCATATCAGCTAGCCTCCTTTGCTGTCATCCACGTTTGAGCCAAAGTTTGAGGTCAAACTTTGAGCCAAACGTGGATCCCTCTTGTATGCCTCTTGGGGTGCTACTTTGTCCTCTTGTCAACGTTTCCAATTTTATGCCCACTATAGACTATTATATATGGTTGGAAAGCTCTGAATGTCAGCTTTCTAACCCAATTGGAATCACCTCAATTGGACATCTACAACTCAAGTTATTCTTGTTGGAAGTATACCCCCTTCAAGCTGTTGTGGCGCCAACATTTGCCTAAAAGCTTGAGGTCAAACGTTGGCGCAAGCTTTTGCTTTCTCCAGGGTGTATTTGTTGTGGCGCCAATGTTTGCCTAAAATCTTGAGGTCAAACGTTGGCGCAAGCTTTTGCTCCATCCAGGGTGAATTCAACTCTTCCAAAAGTTTGAGCTAAAGTTTGAGGCAAGCTTTTGCTCAAGCTTTTTTGTTCTCTCTTGCTCCTTGCCATTTCTTCTTTCTTTAACCTTCTTCAAAGCTCTTTTCACCTATCATCAATCAACCAAGCACATCAAAGCTATGCTCAAAATCATGAGATTGTTATTCTTTCATAATATATGACAATTATAGCACAAAATCTCATGAAATTGTATTAATTTATCCATGGTTGATTGAATCAAAGGAAACATGAAATTCTACCCAATTGGCTTACTTATGGCTCAAGAAAGTGCATAAATTCAATTGAAAACAAAAGAAAAAGACTAGTGAAACTAGGCTAAGATGACTTGTCATCACATGTCAGGGTTTTTCACAAATGAGAAATATGGACATTATAATTAATTACTAGAGTATAAAATACGGGAAGAAGATAACTGTCCTTATTAAGAGGCTTTTAGAAAATTCATCAAGCCAAATACTACAACAATAATTATTCAAAAATAAAGTGGTGAAACTACTTGGCTGCTACATTCATATAGAAGAAAGATTGCTAGTTTATGAATTTATGTGGAACAAAAGCTTAGGCCTTAGACTCTCTCATATTTAATTTGGTCTAGTCTTAAAGTAAGAACTTTATGATTATTCAATAATTCACCTTTAAATTAAGGCAAAATCTCTCGTGTAGAAATTGATGCGGCTTCTACACGTGTAGAAATGGCGTGGACAGGTGCAACGTGCGACAAGTGTGTGAGTGAAGGAGCAGATGTGACCTGCTGCAGGAAAGGCATCCTCTCAATTCAGGAAGTGCAACTCCCTCCACGTGATCTGGAAACATTATCAGGTTGTGTAATTAGGCTAAGTAAGGATAATTAGTATTAGTTGAACATGGGCCTCATGTTATTAGCCCTTTTTTGCACATGTTGAATGTTTCCTAAAATATTGATGGGCTAAGTTTTGGTGGGCTATGTGATTTACAGGAGTTAGAATAAAATCTTACAGGAGAAGGCAAAAAATATGTAAAGAAAAAGGTGAATTGGAGAAAGAAATTCAATTGGGGTTTTTTTCTATAAGGGTTTTCCCACTGTGAGTATCGGACCCCTTGGAGTAGAGTTATTTGAGAAGAGGTAACTATATCAAGTGTAGTGGAGTTGCCCTTTCTTTGATGGTTGTCGAGCCGGCTCAGATTGGTAGGCGTGGTATAGGGTTTAGGGAGGTTGGCTGGTTAACGCGTTAGATTTACGGGAGATCTGCGTGTCATCGGTGTAAAATTGACAATGTTAAAGGTATGAGTGTGTGAACGAATTCTTAGTTGCTATTTATGTCTATGATTTTAGAGCTATATGACTGCTTGTGAAGAAATGCAGATATAAAGTATTGTTGAAAATTGATAAGGGTATAACTAGTTATCTTTTTTTTTATTTTTGGTGAGACATGTTGTTTATGGTTTTTATAATTTAGTTGAAAAATAATTTTTTTTTATGAAATATTAGAACGAATAAAATAGTATAAAATTATTTGTTTGTATTATTTTTTATTTCATAGTTGGAATTCATTTAGTTCAACGTAATTTAACATGATAAGCTTATGTTTGTTATCATGAAGTAAAAAAATAAGAGTAAAATTGAAATGTTGTTGACGTTTAATGAAAAGAATATATATGAGAGTGAAAATCAGATGAACAACTTGTTCCAAACGAAATACATCATCATGATGGTTTATGTAAGTATTCAATAGATGATTTGTGACTTGTGATAAACTGAAATCGGTGATATTAGGCCTTGGGAATTTAACTTAGAAAATTTATTACACCACTTATTTTATGTAGTCATGGTAGTGTTATGTGTATTTTGACTAATTGTTATTTAATTTGGTATTTGCAATGAAGTATCTGGTGGATGCAAAGTTAGGAATGGTTGTATTTGTGGAGTGATACTTGTTAGTGTGAATGTGCCTAGTATTGCCGGAGGGATTTGTAATGTGTCATAGAAGTATTAAGTAGTATCAATATTCTTTTCATACGGATCGGACTTGTAATACATTAGGGAGCGTGAGGAAATTAGATGACTAGTTATTTGCTGATTAATTTTTTTTATCAGATGGAATACACTGGTCATAGCGAGAAATTCTACATGGAGGATGAAAGCGATTGTGTTGGCGATGTAGTCAGTTCAGATGCTGATGAATTTGATGCTGAGCAATTGGATCCAAGTGGGCAGAATGACGTATCGGATTATGGAGATGTATTTGGTCTTACCGCAGCTGAAATAGAGAACAAGGTTTTCAGAATGGAGGAGCGTGCTTATGAATTCTATATGAGGTTTGGGAAGTGCCATGGGTTTGCAGTACGCAAGGGAGACTATGGGAAGGATGATGACGGAAATGTAATTAGGAGGAGATTCTTTTGCAACAGAGTTGGGTTAAGGGATGAAAAGCACTATAATAGATTAGATAGAAAAAGATGTCATAAGCCTGAGACACGAACAAACTGCCAGGCTAAGTTGTCGATATATCTTGACAAAGAAAGTTCGAACTGGAAGGTCCGGAAAGTCATCCTCGAGCACAACCATGAGTTAGTAGCTAGGTGTATGGTACACTTGATTCCAAAGTTCCGTCGGGTTTCAGGTGCGGCAAAGGATCAGCTAGATGGTATGCAAAGTTATGGGCTACCTACGTCAAAGATACTTGGGTACATGGCAGGGATTGCCGGGGGGTATTCACTATTGGGTTTCACAAAGAAGGATGCTTATAACTACCTTGACCAGACTAAGCACGCTAAGATCGCAGATGGGGATGCAAATTCTGCCATTGTCTATTTGGAGGGAAAGGCTTCTGTGGACCCCATGGCAATGGCGAGGTATAACCTGACTAAGGAGGGTATGTTGGCCAACTTGTTTTGGGCCGATGGAATGAGCAGAGTTGATTACCAACACTTTGGTGATGTCATCGCGTTCGATTCGACGTACAAAAAGAACAAGTACAGGAGACCGCTTGTAATATTCTCGGGCGCAAACAACTACAAACAGACGACGATCTTCGGGTTCGGGTTAGTGTTGGACGAGACAATTGCTTCGTACAAGTGGATGCTAGAAAATTTCCTTGAGGTGATGTGTAATAAATTGCCATCTGTTGTAGTCACAGACGGTGATGATGCCATTATTGCCGCAGTTACGGAAGTTTTTCCTAGTGCTACCCATCGCCTATGTGCTTGGCATCTACAAAAGAATGTTACATCTAATGGGAACGAGAAGATGTTCAGGGACTTGTTTTCGAGGTGGTTGTATGCGGATATGTCGATAGATGACTTTGAAGCGGAATGGGCTGAAGCAGCGGATGAATACGGGTTACATGATAAGTTGTGGGCAATGCAGATGTACGAAAAAAGAAAGATGTGGGCGAATGCA
The DNA here is from genome assembly GCF_000816755.2 of Arachis ipaensis. Taxonomy (NCBI): domain Eukaryota; kingdom Viridiplantae; phylum Streptophyta; class Magnoliopsida; order Fabales; family Fabaceae; genus Arachis; species Arachis ipaensis. Next base: position 17,826,832 of record NC_029792.2, read on the forward strand.
TACCTTCGTGACAAGTTCTGTGCTAGGTTTCGTACCACATCGCGATGCGAGGGTATAAATTCGCATGTGAAGAAATTCCTTAGCTCGAAGCACACTATACTGGAGCTTGTGCAAAATCTTGAGCTAGTCCTTCGTGAATACCGGAACAATGAGATGGTTGCACAGTTCAACTCCATTTATAATGTCCCTGTTATGACGACGTGCCTCAATCCAATCGAAAAATGTGCTGCCATGGTATATACACGGACCATTTTCACCAACGTGAAAAAGGAGATAGATGCGGTTGGAGCTCTAAACTTTGTTAGTAAGCGGAGGGTGTCAACGACGGTAGTTTACACAATGGAAGAGTATGGTAATCCCGGAAAGCCAGTGGTTACTTTGATCGACATGAACACAACAAAGTTGGAGTGTAGATGTAACTTTTGTGCTAAAGAGGGGATACCTTGTCGACATATATTTTTTGTGATGAAGCATGAGCACTTGAAGACAATTCCTCATCGGTTAATTTTGAAACGATGGCGAAAGGACGTTAAGGCCGTTGAAGACTACTCGGAGAAGAAGGACGTGGCCGATGATCGGGGATTCTTGCTTCAGCATGGTGCCTTACATGCGGCGGCTCAGTGGTTGTTGTTTCTTAGTGCGCAGAGCCATGAGCTATTTAATGTAGCGATGAGGGGAATTCGTAGCATGTGTGTTGACATGGAGGGATTGTGCGGGGATGGCTATGATCAGACCAACACAGATCCTGAAGTTGGTGTGCGTGATCCAACTGTCATGCGGACGAAGGGGGCTCCTAGTACCCGGGGGGTAAGGGATAGGAAAAGAAGATGCACGACTTGCAGGCGAACTGGGCACACCAAGCGAAGGTGCGTTGAAGGGTTCAAAAAGGCGTCTGTAAAGCTGCACGACTTGGAAGACGATGCTGATGTGACACCACACAAAGAAAAGGTTGGTCTAAACATGTTTCATGTTGTTGTGTTGAAATGGGTATCTGATTGTGGTTATGGTATATGGGTGGACTGAGAATTTAAAAGTTTTTCTCCTTGATTCTAATTTTTGTCGCTTATTTGAACTAGCTATATGTTGATTATTAAAACTGTTATGAGGTCTGGTTATGAGATAGAAGTTTCTAGAGTCTATTTTGTTATTTGTCTTTGTGCTTATCTTGTTCTTGATTATCGGTTTGTGTCCTCTTTGTGAAAAGTTGGCATTTTGATAACAGTGCATTTCCATTAAGTTTGATTGGTCGTTTCTGATAAATACATGAAAATTAGCACTCTTTGAATTCTAGATTTAAGTGTGGTTTGCTGATAATAAAATATGGCTTTGAAATTGGATTTATGAAACCTAGTTTTGAAATTGGATTTTTGGTTTAGAAATATGGTTTTCGAGGCTTGATAAATCTGAATTTGAAGCAGGCGTCTCAAAAAATAGAGTCACGTTACGTTAGATTTGGAAATTAAAAAATCAGATTTACAAAAATGGTTTTCAACGTTGATGTCCAAAAACTGGCTTCAATAATGCTTTGGAAATAAAGCTGTGTTTACATGTTAAAGCAGGTTTATCTTTTTAATCCGGATGCATCTTGGTGTCATGAACCATAGAACTGGTTATAAAGTGGATGTTGTTCTTGGTGATTCATTGTTGCAATATGTTGTTATTGTGTACCCTGTTAAGTAATTTTTGAGTGACTCCCCAAAATTGAACCAGGTACCAAAGGGTAGAAGTGGTCAGGTGGATGGGGAAGAAGGCATAGCAGCCGATTGTGAGTTTGATCGCTTCATTGGAACAGCGCAAAGTGAGACGGTTAAAGCCAATGCGTGCATGCCGGAGGGAAATTGGGCTATTGAGGTGCTGGACCTCCTTCGTTCACTCCACGCACATGTTGAGTACAAATGACAAGTTGTACCATTCACGAGTTTGTTACATAATTGATGATGTTGAAGCAATGTACTTCTTAGAGGGACCTTTCGGATACTAATTTGTATGATATGAATATTATATGTAGCTGGTCGCACTAGTACTCTGTTAGAACATTATTAACGAGTTGACCTATGCAGAGTTTGGTCTTATCTAAGTATTCTTTTGATTTGTGGATCTTGGGCGTCTTGACATGGTCAAGAGTATGTTATTATGGATCTCAACAAGGTACCCGCAGGAATAGGCTCAGTCGTGTTTATTTTAATATCCTTGTTTCTATGTCAAAACATTTCAAATCTAACCGGGTTGATTTTCCTATACATTGGCATGCACTAAATCATCCCAATTCATTAACAGAAACATATAATCCAGGAGTACTCATAAATCTGCTTGTTAATAGTTTTGCTCACAAAATCCGACCTATGTGAAGTTCATACGATATCTTGTAATCATCTTTTGATTTCAAAGAAAGAAATTTTTTAACCAAGAAAGTTAACAAATAAAATTAAGTTTTTAAAAATTAATTTTTTATTTTATTATTTTATCAATTTATTCAATTTAAAAGATTTTAATCTAAGATTAAATATTAGAATAATTGTAAAACCGAATAATAGATTCTTTGGATAACATATTTTATGTGGAGAGAATAGTATTGATCTGGCCAAATAACAATCAATAATTGAATATTTAGAGGATACAAGTAACACCAGCATAAAAATGACGTGAAAAAATTAAAATACATAGCAAAGGTAGAATTTAACAAAAAAAAAAAATAATTGAGTTGAGTACTTGACATACTAAAATTAATTTTGTAAAATATTTATTGTATGAATACTTATAAATATAGATCAAATTTATTTCAATATTCTATTAAAATTAAAACTGAATTTACCTCAATTTTAAAACTTAATTCAAGAAATAAAAATATTTTTATATTCATAAATTATTTAGACATATAACAAAAAAAATATAACTATCTGAACATAATATAAACAAATTTTGGATATAACTATCTAACACTTGATTAAAATTTTTAAATTGAATAAATTGATAAAATAATAAAATAAAAATTTAATTTTTAAAAATAAAATTTATTTTATTTTTAAAAATTAATTTTTTATTTTATTATTTTATCAATTTATTCAATTCAAAAGATTTTAATCTAACATTAAATATTAAAATAATTCTAATCCGAACAATAGATTCTTTATCTACATGATAGAGAATTAGATAACATATTTTATGTCGAGAGAATAGCACTGATTTAGCCAAATAGCAATCAATAATTGGTTAGAGGATACAATAAGTAACATTATCATAAAAATAAAGTGAAAAAATCAAAATACATAGATATAGATGTAGAATTTTAAAAAATAATTGAGTTGAGTACTTGACGTACTAAAATTAATTTTATAAAATATTTATTGTGTGAATATTTGTAGATATAGATCAAATTTATTGAAAAATTAATATTCAACCTAAAAATATTTAAGTACAAATTAAAATTATATCTAAATATATCTATTAGTTTTGGATTTGCACGTAAATCGTACTTGGGTGCTGAGATTGTGTATTTACACGTAAACCGTGCTATGATTTGCTCATAGTGTATAATGCATGACGAGTCTTCTATATCACTAGGTTAAGTGGAAGAAAATGCAGGGGGTGTCAATGAAAACCACAATACAATTAACATTCCACACGGTGCGACTCTGGCAGACTCCGCAATTGAAGATGGAGCCACTTGGCATATGCTCCATGCAACTAAAGTCACATTTTTTGGAGCCAAGCTTTCATAATAACTGAGATCTCCAAAAACAGAGAACGAGGATGAGAGGATTGGTTTGTTAGGATGGGTCGGTCCGTCTGTGTGTCGGGTAAAGGGTCGGTTTTGGTTGGGCCGGATCAGTGATATGGGCTACGGCAAGGTCCAAAAAAAAAGTGTAAACCTAGAGAGAAAGTTCCGAGACGAGCTTGTTTTCACAGTGAAGGATCCTCACTAACCAAGCTTAAGGGTTACCAAAAAATCTTGAATGAGGTTGGAAAAAAATTTTTCAACCACAATATTGCAGCTCTCCTTTTCAAACTAAAACTTATTTCTTATCTAGATCAGGCGCGAAGATATAAGCCACGACCACCAACTCTAAAGTCGACAAGTTCATTCCGGCAGGTGGATAGAAGGAAAGATCTAACCACAGCGGCAGGCCACATATCTCAACGAAATCCGGCGCCATGACATCAACATGTCCAGGTGACTTCAAGACTTCTTGTTGGATTTGGTTTGAGTTCAAACCACCCACAGCATCGTCCCCTGACCAGTAATCAAGTTTTCGCTGCACAAAATTGCCACATCAGAAAATAACTAGAACCGCTAGGACCTTAGAACCGCTGAATATTAACAAAAACTAATTGCCAACGGTACCAAGAAAACAAAACATACCTTAACCACCTTCAAAGGTTGCCTTGATGTCCCTTTCCTGGACACAACCTTGGACGTTCTGGCTTGCTTTTTTCCTTCTGCCGAGCACTTACTTGACTTCACAAGGTCTTCCGCCTCCCCTCTGATGTTACTTAAAATGGATTCAGCATTTCTAATAACGGCTTCCACCTCTCTAGTTGGCTTATCAACTTTTTTTGTCGTCCTCTGTTTGCTGGAACTCGCATTAGTAACACTACCCCTTCGTGTACTTGAAAAAACCACAGCACGTTTCTTCTTCATGTCATCATCGGCAACCGTGGCTTCTCCTTTGCGCCTCGCCGCGTAGTCTTCCCACAACATGGCGATTACTTTACAGTTCTCTGCCGCAAGCTCCAACAATCCTTTTATCTGCTTTCCTTGAGACTCCATGACTTTCTGCACAGCTCGATCGTTGTCCATCAACAGCTACAACAGAAAAACGTGTAATGTCGACAATGATAAAACAAGTATGGAAACTTGCAACACTAGTACCATTAACAATATCACCGTACTGACCTCATGTATCTTGTTGAACACAGCCATGATCCTGTCCTCCGGAGCAGATCCATCCTCTTCATGTGCATTCTTCTTCTCCCTATTGATGCAAATAACAAATGACTGAGTACCTTCAAACATGAACCCTTCACATGGCTATGCATATGTCGACATGGAAAACAAAGACATACCTCACGATCTCATCTAACACGGATGCCTCAACCGATGCAAAGTTCGGAGGAACTTCAGTTGATCCTGGAGCTTCATCAATGCCATTCTTTTGATCACCCATTTTCATCCCTCAGGAATCCAAATTTACGCGCCAAATGGAACTTAGGACAATTACTGGGGTGTTCCTACTACCAGTACAACGGGACAAGTGACTTTATTAACCCAGGTGTCAATTCCTTTCTTTCACTAGGATAGGCCCGGCTTTGCACAAAGGGAATGAAAGGCGACCGAAGGCCCAACCATTGAGGCCCAACAAAATTTCTTGATGAGTTTGAAAAACTCTAATTTAATTTAGTGATGATCAAACATTATTAATATGATTAATTGCAAAATTATTAAGTTGATTTTAATTTATAAATATTGATTTAAATAATTTTACTATGCAGAATTTTACATTTGGGCCGAACAGAAAAGAAAAATGATACAAGCCCAATTATATTGAAAATACATTCAGCATTGATACTAAATTAATTTAATGTTTATGGCTGAATAGTTGTTGTGTTATTTGGGTCAGAATTTGTGAAACAAGCCCAATTGAAATACTTGCTACAAAACCATTAAAGTTGGTCTGAAAATCAAAAGGAATTGGGCCAAATTGGACTTTTTCTTCTACAAGCCCAATTATAATCTTTGCTAAATGATCCAATGCTTGGTCCGAATCTTATTGAGAAAGAAAGCAAAATGTTTTGCTTCATTGCTCCTAACGGATCCCATTTCTTATTTTGGGATGGATTTCAAAATTTAATTTGCTAGCATTGGAAACATAAATGACAGAGAGAAATTGATTTGATGGCTTTAATGACTCTACACGCTACTCAGCAAAAGAAAGTGGGAAACTTGAGTTTACTTTTATTCTCTCTCTTTGTTACATTAATTATTGCTCAAATCCATTGAATATTTTCTTACTTCTCTCTCTACTCGTTCCTCTCTTTCGGTCATATCACAGCAGCAACCATGAAAGCTAAAGCTAGCCACTGAAGAGAAAGAGAAGCACGCCACAAGACCATCACAATGATGGCAAGAAAAAGAAAACTAAAAGTATGCTGTGGCTAAGATTCTCATCACTTATGGTAAGATTTGGTGAAGAGATCTTGGCTTCTCCATACCCAAAAATAGAAGAGAAGATCTCGGTCAGAGAAGAAGATCCTTGGAGTGATGGCTTGACTCTGATTCTGCTCAACCACCACAGAAGGTAGCTACAGTGGCTACGTGATAGAAGAGGCAGAGATTAGAGCAGATGAAGCTATCATCATCATGCATGCATCAAGGGCTAGGAATTCATCTTGTAGAGCAAGGCAAGGATGGAGGGCTCAGATTGATGAAGATTGGTGACCAAGGAAGGACTAGAGGTAATTGCATGTTGGGTTTTGCATGGGTTATCTCTTTTCTCTCTCTGGCCGAACCGATTCTGGTTTGAAGAAGAAGAAGATTAGCTTGGTTTGTTTGGTTTCAACCTTGGAGGCTTCTCCCTATAAGTAAGGGTGAACAGTCAAGGTTTGATTCAAGGAGCAAGGAGTGAGAGTACAAGGCACAGAGTTCTCATAGCTACCTAAGCTAACAGAAGTTCTTCTCCTTCAATGTTCTTTATTTTGTAATTTTTCTTTTTAATTTTGTCTGTCTTGAGTCTCATGGAAAAAGGCAAACAGTGAGGTTTGTAAGAAAAAACCATAGAGCGAAAAAAGGCAGAGAGTGCAAAATTAAAAGAAAAAGCCATAGATGTCCTTAGAGTTCCTTTGTACATATGTGTTGTGTTTCATGATTCTGTGGGAATCCCCTTGCAAGTTGGGTTAGCACTTAGCAGTTGAAAGCTTGGCAGTGACCAAGTCAAGTTCAGGATTGGGTTTTAGATTCTGGATTTGTCCCGGATAAGAAGGGTAGTTCCTAGGGAGAATTGGTGTTTGTAATCAAGAATGATTATAGTGAAATTTCATCATTATTGTGATGGAGACTGGATATAGGCTGCTTTGCACTTAGCAGCTGAACCATGATATATCTTGGTGTAATTCTCTCTCTCTTCTACTCCATTTCTGTTTCTGCTGCCCAGGAGATAAAACTGAAAAATATCTCGTGCTGATCGACGAGACAAAAAGAAAAGTCTCGTGGATGGGTACGAGACAAAAGAAAAAGTCTCTTGGCTGGTTACGAGACAAAAAGGCAAAAGTCTCCAGAAGTTGTTTCAAAGACCAGCAAGTATTATTGAGTGAAAAAGGGGCTAAGATTCAACCCCCCTTCTCTTAGCCACTGAAAACCATCAATTGGTATCAGAGCTTATTCTCAAAGAGATCAAGCTTTGCAGCTTGGAGAAAAGATCCAGATGGCAGAAAACAGCGGCTCAAATCTGGTGTCCTACAACCTGACCGAAGGACAGTCAAGCAACAGACCTCCTCTTTTCAGTGGGGAAAACTACACCTATTGGAAGGAGAGAATGAAGATCTTTGTGCAAGCAGTGGATTACAGACTTTGGAAGATTATCCTGGAGGGTCCTCAATATCCAACCATCACAAGTGCTGAAGAAATCGTCTCTCTTAAACTTGAAGCAAGCTGGACCGAAGATGACAGAAAGAAAGTGGAGCTCAATGCCAAGGCTATCAGCTTGCTCAACTGTGCTATCAGTTTCGAGGAATACCGATGAGTATCACGATGCACAACAGCAAAGAAAATCTGGGACAAACTTCAAGTCACTCATGAAGGGACCACCATAGTAAAGAAGACAAGGATAGACATGTTGAACAGAGAGTATGAAATATTTGCAATGAAGGAAGGAGAATCTATTGATGAATTATTTGAGCGCTTCAACATCATCATTGTCGGCTTGGATGCTATGGGAATCAAGTATCCTGAATCTGTGCTTGTGAGAAGAGTATTGAGATGTCTCACAAAAGAGTGGGAAACAAAAGCATTAATAATTTCTGAGAGTAGTGGTCTTGACTCCATGACATATGATGACTTGAGAGGAAATTTACTTGCTTTTGAAAACAGCTATTTGAAAAAGGATTCAAAAAAGAAAGGAATAGATTTTTCATCTATTACTAACCCTCTGGATGATGAGTCCAGTGATAACTCATCTGAAAATGAATTTGTGTTGTTTGCCAAAAAATTCAGGAAAATGGTAAAGCTCAAGGAGAGAGGCAAGGGAGGCAGTTCAAGAAAACAAAAGAAAGATCTCAGCAAGGTGACTTGCTACAACTGCAAGGAAACAGGGCATTTCAAATCCGACTGCCCCAAGTTGAAGAAGAAAGAAAAGCCGAAGAAAGGAAAAAAAAAAGGGACTGATGGCGTTATAGGAGGACCTGGAAAATGACTCAGAAGACGATGAAGAATCTGAAACAAGGTCTCAACCATGTCTCATGGCAGATCACATTGAACAGGTAGTCTTTCATAACCCAAACACTGAAGATCTTCATCTTATGATAGACCACCTTTCTGAAAAAATAAGATGCATCTTGCTTGATAACCAAGATCTTGAACAACAAATCACCATCCTTAAAGCTGAAAATGGTTTTCTCAAAGAAAAACTAAGGGAGGCCGAAACTGCTTGTGAACTTGTTGAAGAAAATAAGCAGTTAAAAGCCCAACTTAGGAGTTGTGAAAGTGATCATTCCATTGTTGCATATGTAAACTGTTTTAAGGAAAATGAAGAGTTACTTAAAGAGGTCAAAAGGCTTAAAGAAGACTTAGACAAGTTCACTCAAAGTTCTGAAAATCTGAATCAAATCTTGGCTAGTCAAAAAGCTCTTTATGATAAAGCTGGCTTGGGGTTCTATAAATATGTAGAGAAACCTTATTTTGAAAATATTGCCTCATCTTCTAATGATACAAGGTTTCAAAACCAAACAAGCTTTAACAAAACAGCAACTCCAAGGTTTTGTAGACTATGTAACCGAAATGGACACTTTCCCATTTAATGCTTTTTTGGTGAAAGGATGATTAATGATAAAGTTTACAAAGTTGTTTTTTATTATAATGGTTTAGGACATAAGAGATGGTTTAACGTGAAAGGATCCAAGAAAATTTGGATACCTAAGGTCACTTGAGCTTGTTTTGTAGGTGTGCCTAGCATCCAAACGGAAGGAGAATATGTGGTATATGGACAGCAGATGCTCTAGGCACATGACCGGAAAGACAACCTTCTTCATAAAGCTTGATGAGTATGATGGAGGACTTGTCACTTTCAGTGATGATGGTAAAGGAAAGATAGTGGCCGCTGGGAAAGTTGGTAAAAGTTTTTCATCTTGTATAAATGATGTTCTTCTTGTAAATAGTTTGAAACATAATTTACTTAGTGTAAGCCAATTGTGTGATATAGGTTTTCAAGTTATTTTTAGAAAGTTTGTATGTTTGGTTGTTTGTGAAAAAACTGGGGATATTTTATTTGAGGCTAAAAGGTGCAATAATGTGTATGGATTGACTCTTGAGGACTTGAAAGAACAAAATGTAACATGTTTTACTTCTCTTGAATCTGAAAAATAGCTATGGCATAGAAAGTTGGGTCATGCTAGCATGTACCAAATTTCTAAACTAGTTAAGAAAAATCTGGTTAGAGGAATTCCAAATATCAAATTTGATAAGGATCTTACTTGTGATGCTTGTCAATTAGGCAAACAAGTAAAATCCTCCTTTAAACCAAAAGATGGAATTTCAACCAAAAGGCCATTAGAGATGTTACACATTGATCTTTTTGGTCCAACAAGTACTCAAAGTTTAGGAGGAAAACACTATGATTTAGTGGTGGTAGATGATTACTCTAGATTTGGTTGGGTACTTTTTCTTGCTCATAAAAATGATGCTTTTCATGCCTTCTCAACCCTTTGCAAGAAAATTCAGAATGAAAAAGATTTAAAAATTGCTCATTTGAGAAGTGATCACGGAAGGAAATTTGAAAACCAAGACTTTGAAAAATTCTGTGATGACTTTGGAATTGCTCATAACTTTTCATGCCCTAGAACCCCTCAACAAAATGGAGTGGTTGAGAGAAGGAATAGAAACCTTCAAGAAATGACTAGGGCCATGCTTTGTGAAAATGAGATTCCAAAATTTCTATGGGCTGAAGCTGTAAATACAGCTTATTACATTTTAAACAGGAGCATTATTCCAAAAGGGTTGAAGAAAACTCCCTATGAGCTATGGAAAGGAACCCTTCCAAATCTTAAGTATTTCCATGTTTTTGGATACAAATGCTTTGTACTTAACAATAAAGAAAACCTTGGTAAATTTGATCCAAAATCCTATGAAGGGATGTTTGTTGGATACTCCACCACTAGCAAGGCCTATAGAATTTACCTCAAGGAACATAGGACAATAGAGGAATCCATACATGTTACTTTTTGTGATTCTAATTTAATTCCCAGTACTGTGATAGATAATTATTCAGATTGTGAAGAAGCTGCCAACAAGGAAACAAGAGAAGAAAATCCCAAGTCTGCTCAAAATGAAGAATCTGCCAGTTCAGTTTTGTCTCATCAAAATGGAGGAGACATTTCTATTTTGTCTCCTGAGCCAGCTGGAGAAACTGGAATAGAACAACCCACAAAAACTCATCAAAGCTCAACACCACTCTGAAAGCCTAGAGAATGGAAGTCCATGAGGGGTTATCCTCATGACTTTATCATTGGTGATCCCTCACAAGCTGTAACGACAAGATCCTCATCCAAAAGGCAATCCGAACCAAACAATTTTGCTCTCTTGTCACAAATGGAGCCCAACAATGTAAAACAAGCTCTTGAAGATCCATCATGGGTCAAATCCATGCAAGAGGAGCTTGCTCAATTCGACAAGAATGATGTTTGGACACTAGTACCTCATCCGGATGGTAAGAAAGTTACGGGTACTAAGTGGGTTTTCAAAAATAAACTAGGTGAGGATGGAAAAATTGTTCGTAACAAGGCTAGATTAGTGGCCCAAGGTTACGATCAAGAAGAGGGGATAGATTTTGATGAGTCTTTTGCTCCGATAGCTAGAATGGAAGCAATTAGGTTGCTTCTTGCCTATGCTGCCCACAAGGGTTTTAAAATGTTTCAAATGGATGTGAAATGTGTTTTTCTTAATGGATTTATTGATAGAGAAGTGTTTGTGGCACAACCCCCCGGTTTTGAGGATAAAGAATTTTCAAATCATATTTTTAAACTCTCAAAGGCCCTTTATGGCCTTAGGCAAGCTCCAAGAGCTTGGTATGAAAGGCTTAGTGCCTTACTATTGAAAAATCACTTTTAAAGGGGAACCACCGACACAACTTTATTCATTAAAGCATCTAATGATGATATTCTCCTAGTTCAAGTTTATGTGGATGATATTGTGTTTGGGTCGGCCAATGAGTCCTTGTTTGAAGAGTTTGGAAAACTCATGACCAGTGAGTTTGAAATGAGTTTAATGGAAGAGCTAACTTTCTTTCTTAGCCTCTAAATTAAACAAACTCCTAGTGGTACCTTTATTCACCAAGGAAAGTATGCAAAGGAACTTATCAAAAAATTTGGCCTAGAAAGTTCCAAACCAATGGGAACACCAATGCATCCAAACACAAAACTTGAAAAGGATGATGATGGTAAAGATGTGGATGAAACAAGGTATAGAGGAATGATAGGTTCACTTATGTACCTTACCTCCTCTAGACCAGATATTGTTCAAAGTGTGGGTGTATGCTCAAGGTTTTAATCTCACCCAAGAGAATCCAATCTTTCAGCTGTTAAGCGCATCATTAGATACATTAAGGGCACAAGTGATTATGGTTTGTGGTATCCTAAATCTGATGACTTTTTTGTAGTAGGGTTTTGTGATGCAGATTATGCGGGAGATAGAGTGGATAGAAGGAGCACCTCCGGCATGTGTTGCTTCCTTGGAAGCTCACTCAACATGTGATCAAGCAAAAAGCAAGCCACAATGGCACTATCCACAGGTGAAGCTGAATATATTTCTGCATCTACATGTTGTTCACAATTAATTTGGTTAAAAATGCAGTTGGAATATTACAAATTAAAGATCAATAGTATACCCTTATTTTGTGATAATATGAGTGCTATAAACATTTCTAAAAATCTTGTTTTGCACTCAAGAACCAAGCACATTGAAATTAAATATCACTTTATTAGAGAACATGTGCAAAAGGGTACTATTAACATTCAATTTGTAAAATATGAAGACTAACTTACTGACATTTTTACAAAACCCCTCTGTGAAGACAAATTCTGCACTTTGAGAAAAAGTTTGGGAATGATTGATTTAAGTTCTATTGATAACTTGTGAATTTTTTTATTCTGTTCAGTTTTGTCTCGTAGGAAAGCACGGGATAAAAATCAGGATGTGTTGAAAGGGCTATGATCAAGGGGGAGACTGCGCAGATATTAATTCTTATGGGCCTCACCAAATTTCTTTGACCTCACTCTGACCGTTTTGTTAGTTTCCCTTTATGCAAATCACAATCTCTTTTGTTGTCTCATCAAATCTTGTTGGAAGAGGATATTGTCAAATCAAATCTTTTCCCTCCTCTAATCCCTTGATTCTAGGAAACCACTTTTCAGTTTATTTCAAATAAAAGAAAACTCTTTTGGTTAATAACCGCCCACTAATGGTCATTAAACTCCATTCAATTCTCTCTCTACTCCACATTTAATGCGTCCCTAACCTCCCTCCTCCCTCACCCAATTCGGTTCTCTTCAACTCTCCCTATTCCACTTCTCCATTATCATGAAAAAGAAAACTGCCCCTAGAAAAAGTGAAAGAATCCTCTTCTCTCAAAAACCTTCCACACCCCAAACTCACACCCATATACATATCCATTCTACCTCTTCATCTTCTCCCTCACCACCATCCAAACATACAGACACTATGAGGAGGAAAGTAATTGCAACGAAGACATCTTCAAGGAAAAGGTTCCTGTGGCTGAAGAAGAAGAATCACACACTTCACCCATTCCATCACCACCGCAATCACCACCAAAGAAAACCACACCCGGATGGAGTACCCAGAAGACAAAAGGGTTTGCCTTGCATAACACCAGGGAGCCAGCAAATTTGGAGTCATTAGATTTCAAAAACAAGTTCAACAAATCACACTCTCATTTAGTGATGATCAAACATTATTAATATGATTAATTGCAAAATTATTAAGTTGATTTTAATTTATAAATATTGATTTAAATAATTTTGCTATGCAGGATTTTACATTTGTGCCGAACAGAAAAGAAAAATGATACAAGCCCAATTATATTGAAAATACATTCAGCATTGATACTAAATTAATTTGATCTTTATGGCTGAATAGTTGTTGTGTTATTTGGGTCAGAATTTGTGAAACAAGCCCAATTGAAATACTTGCTACAAGACCATTAAAGTTGGTCTGAAAATCAAAAGGAATTGGGCCAGATTGGACTTTTGCTTCTACAAGCCAAATTATAATCTTTGCTAAATGATCCAATGCTTGGTCCGAATCTTATTGAGAAAGAAAGCAAAATGTTTTGCTTCATTGCTCCTAACGGATCCCATTTCTTATTTTGGGATGGATTTCAAAATTTAATTTGCTAGCATTGGAAACATAAATGAGAGAGAGAAATTGATTTGATGGCTTTAATGACTCTACACGCTACTCAACAAAAGAAAGTGGGAAACTTGAGTTTACTTTTATTCTCTCTCTTTGTTACATTAATTATTGCTCAAATCCATTGAATATTTTCTTACTTTTCTCTCTACTCGTTCCTCTCTTTCGGTCATATCACAGCAGCAACCATGAAAACTAAAGCTAGCCATTGAAGAGAAAGAGAAGCACGCCACAAGACCATCACAATAATGGCAAGAAAAAGAAAACTAAAAGTATGCTGTGGCTAAGATTCTCATCATTTATGGTAAGATTTGGTAAAGAGATCTTGGCTTCTCCATACCCAAAAATAGAAGAGAAGATCTCGGTCAGAGAAGAAGATCCTTGGAGGGATGGCTTGACTCTGATTCTGCTCAACCACCACAGAAGGTAGCTACAGTGGCTACGTGATGGAAGAGGCAGAGATTAGAGCAGATGAAGCCATCATCATCATGCATGCATCAAGGGCTAGGAATCCATCTTGTAGAGCAAGGCAAGGATGGATGGCTCAGATTGATGAAGATTGGTGACCAAGGAAGGACTAGAGGTAATTGCATGTTGGGTTTTGCATGGGTTATCTCTTTTCTCTCTCTGGCCGAACTGATTCTGGTTTGAAGAAGAAGAAGATTAGCTTGGTTTGTTTGGTTTCAACCTTGGAGGCTTCTCCCTATAAGTAAGGGTGAACAGTCAGGGTTTGATTCAAGGAGCAAGGAGTGAGAGTACAAGGCACAGAGTTCTCATAGCTACCTAAGCTAACAGAAGTTCTTCTCCTTCAATGTTCTTCATTTTGTAATTTTTCTGTTTAATTTTGTCTGTCTTGAGTCTCATGGAAAAAGGCAAACAGTGAGGTTTGTAAGAAAAAACCATAGAGCGAAAAAAGGCAGAGAGTGCAAAATTAAAAGAAAAATCCATAGATGTCCTTAGAGTTCTTTTGTACATATGTGTTGTGTTTCATGATTCTGTGGGAATCCCCTTGCAAGTTGGGTTAGCACTTAGCAGTTGAAAGCTTGGCAGTGACCAAGTCAAGTTCAGGATTGGGTTTTAGATTCTGGATTTGTCCCGGATAAGAAGGGTAGTTCCTAGGGAGAATTGGTGTTTGTAATCAAGAATGATTATAGTGAAATTCTATCATTATTGTGATGGAGACTGGATGTAGGCTGCCTTACACTTAGCAGCTGAACCATGATATATCTTGGTGTAATTCTCTCTCTCTTCTACTCCATTTCTGTTTCTGCTGCCCAGGAGATAAAACTGAAAAATATCTCGTGCTAATCAACGAGACAAAAAAAAGTCTCGTGGCTGGGTACGAGACAAAAGAAAAAGTCTCGTGGCTGGTTACGAGACAAAAAGGCAAAAGTCTCCAGAAGTTGTTTCAAAGACCAGCAAGTATTATTGAGTGAAAAAGGGGCTAAGATTCAACCCCCCTTCTCTTAGCCACTGAAAACCATCATTTCTCCCTTCTTTTGATGGTAACCTTCTGTTGCAAGATTTGTTACGAATCACGAGGTGGCCACCGAGCCACTCACCCTAATCCTTCCCACTACTATCTGTCATGCTACTTGATAGATTGATTCGACAAGGTTGATGGCTGCGAACACTTATATTAAATATTTATTTTTCAAAAGCAGATTACAACTTTATATTCTTTTAGGGCATTGGCAACTTCTTCTCCGACCCCTTTATCCACGGCTTCACAGCTAAAATACACTAATCAACACCTATTTTGTTAAAATGGTCAAAGAATCATAAATTTGATTTCAAATTAACCATTAATTAATAGAATTGGGTTCACTTTAAACCAAAATATTGAGTAATATTATCAACTAAATATTTAACCATTATTTACAACTACTTAGCTTATTCCACCTGTGTTCCTACCAAATAACAACGTACCCACTCGGCGCTTGTCGGACGTCAACAGGAAGAAGCAAAAAATCAGGACCCCAACACCATAAAGTTAACAACAAAACCACATTGTTAGTGTTTCTACCAATATTCAAATATTGATTCAGAAATGGAAATCAAACCTTCATTTTCTTAATCATCCACCATATTCATCATAACTAGAATATACATATCCATGTTACATTCAACTTCAACATGAATGCATACTACTCCACCAGAGATACTCACCCCAATGCTAGAAATGTTAGCAACCAGAACTTAATCTAATTTATCCTAAAGTAACAACATATTCAACTAGAGTAAAAACCTTAACCTTCAATAGCCACTGTCCTAAGCACACATACCTCAGACCCGAACCTAAATTGTAAAATGTACCACTACTCTTCCAGCATTTCATTTATCATCTCAACCTGATGCTGAAGATCAGCATTTTCCTCTTCTAGAAGATGAATCCGTTGTGCCATGGAAGCTAGACTGGCATCCTGAATCTCTCTCCAGCGTTCCTGCATGAGGACAACTGTGCGGTAGTTGTAGTCGCATATGCTATATCCAGTTGCTGCTACCATTTTCTCCAACATTGCAAATGATACTTCTTGATGAGCCACTCGCATATCTGCTGAAGTGGGTTCGTGTGCAACGAGCTCTAGGCCCCTGCTGTTATAAGGCAGAACCATGGTGAATGCAAAGCAAACGGCCTCCTCACTAGACATGTGCTCCTGGCATATGAAAATGGGAGCCCCGATGCTAAGGGATGAGCATGCACGCATTAGCAACAACTCCATATCCTCCACGTGCAAGAAAGGTCCCTCCTTCATCACACGGCCTTCGACACCACCTGCATCAGAAAACAAATTCATTTCCTTAATCCTTCAAACCAATCATACTCTAAAAGCTAACAAAAGCTTTCTAAATCAATTATTCACAGACCTCCTAAGGCATACGAGTCGCAACTGACACCGCGAACATCCAGACTACTTGACGAGCTCCCACGGGTGTCTTCAGTTTCATGGGATGGCGGGCTTCCATACACCGAAAGTTGAATCAGATTCGGAAGGTCTTGTCCGAGGTCTCCCTATTGATGTTGCTCCCCTGCTTCGATAGCAATCTGTTGAGGCTCCCCCCTAAAATCTGCTACTTTTGCAACGCCACCAAGCCACGCCTTAGCCTCATCCAAGTCTTTGAAACCCTTGTAGTCATTGTTCTTAAACCTGGTTACCTGACGCTTGCACTCTAACCATGTGCCGTATATGCCAGGAACATGCCCCCTCCTCACCGCGTAGTATTGATATCGGCCATCTTCCATTCTTGCTCGCTCTGTGATGTGAATTCTCTGATGAGTGTTCAACGGCAAATCTAAGCACCACAGTGACTATATAATCCAGCTTCAGTATCTCACACAAAAGTATTCAATGTTAATGTGAAAACTCGGTGTGAGGTCCAACGAGTCTTGAAAAGCCTTTTTGAAAAAAGGCAAGCCTTCATGATGCCAATACCTTGGAAATATAGGGAGATACTGCACACCTCTAAACACTTTAAC
Organism: Arachis ipaensis; assembly: GCF_000816755.2. Classification (NCBI taxonomy): domain Eukaryota; kingdom Viridiplantae; phylum Streptophyta; class Magnoliopsida; order Fabales; family Fabaceae; genus Arachis; species Arachis ipaensis. The sequence goes on from NC_029792.2 coordinate 17,843,940, forward strand.
TACCTAATATGCCTACAGCATATATATTATTAAAAGAAAATTCAAAACATATAAATTAACATTGAGACTACAAAATAACTCTTATATACTCATTTACTTGGTTAAGTACATAATGATTATATATTATTTATATTTATTAATATAACATAACTATATTTAATAGTTACTAATATAACATAATTATATTTCATTTTTAATACTTTAATTTTAATTTTTAGTAAACATAAATCTATTTATATATGTTGGTAGTCTTTTCATAATGGAAAAACTACCAAAAGTACCCATAAAGTTTACGAACGCTGGCAAAAATATCCATAAACTAAGGAAATTAACGTTGTACCCATGAAAGATGGATTCCGTATGACAAAAGTATCCAAATTCTAATTTTTTATTGATTTTTTAATAAAATTCCTAAACTACCCCACCCTAACCCCATTCTACCGTCACTCCC
>NC_029792.2:17844601-17859662 GCF_000816755.2 Arachis ipaensis
ATTATGAATTTTGTTATTATGAAAAGAGTTGTAACATAAAATTTTTACTTATAATTTCTTATTTACCTTCTCTGACAAGGGTTATAATTTTGTTATTATAATTTTCTTATAATATACATTTTTTTTTTGCAAGATTTATGGCTACGTGCATATTAAGTCGACAATGTTGTATTCGATTTACCAAAGCTACCATCTCTATAAATTGAATTGGCTTATTTCATTTAATTGTTCATTCGTGTCATAGTTGTCAGAATCGAACCGGTGATCGAACCGGTCAAACTACTGGTTTACTGATTTATTGGTTCAACCGATAAATCACTCGTTAAACTGATAAAATCGGTCTCACGTAAATATAAAATATAAAATAGTTAAAAACTTAAAATTAAAATTTGAAATACATATCTTCACTAACATTTTATGAAGAATCAAGTCTCAACTTCTAAAAATAACTAATATAAAAAAATCATAAAATTTATCAGTAATACTACAGTAGTATTTTAATTTGATATAATAAAAAATAATTAATTCACAAAGCCTATCATCTAACTATAATATCAGTATATCAAAACAAATAACGTTAATATCAAAACAAATAACGTTAATCAAAATACTAGCAATAAAATAGATCAAGTAAATTAATAAATTTTTAGTGAAATTTATATTTATATTAATAATGGTATGTAACTCAAATATAATTAATTTGAAAAATAGAAAAAATAAAAATTAAATTAAATTAGATATTTATGTATACTATATAATTAGTATTTGTCAAATATAGTACTTGGAAGTGCAATGGCTAAGTGGCAAGTGGAGGTTGCTTTTGCTCCAGGGTTCTTGGTTTGAGATTTGGTGGAGACATTTTAAAAAAATTTTCAAGCAGACCAGTTTTCATCGGTTCTCATCAGTTTTGACCAGTTTGATCCGGTTCTTACCGGTTCACACCGGTTTTCTTCCTTAAACTATCCAACGAGTAACCGATTCGGTGGTTTTCTGGACGAACCCACTGGTCCGGTTCAATTTTTACAACTATGATTCGTGTAAATCGAATATGTCTGACTCGATTTATTCTGAGTTTACCTAATTCGCCTACGCTCCATTCGGTTTATGGTTAACACAACATTCCTATGTAAATCGATTCAACTCAATTCCATTGACTCCACTAACGTGAAAGTCAAATTCGTCTAACTCGAATTAACAAGGTACATACTTCGGGCCATCAACGTAATGTTTTTGGCTTTGGATGATTCGCTTAATTTTGGCATGTATTTGGTTTATTCGAGTGTTTTACCTTTGGAATGATTCACAATTAACATAATTAGAATGAACGAAAACATTAATAATTGACAAGTCTAGTAATGCATTAAATACTGCTTCTTATATAGAATTATAAACATATCTTTTCTAAATTAAGTTTATAACCGAGTGGTATGCATACTAGTCTATGACTGTTGGTTTTGTTTTTGGGCATCATACTATATAGTTTATGATCCATCGTCATTCTGAATCACTTAAATCAGAATCCTTTGCCATAGTCCAAAATCTTAAATTCTAAACCCTAAATATGAAACCTAATATCAAAATCCTAATTTTTGAAATTCCATCTTAATTACCTTCAAAAATACATTATCAACTACAACTTCATTCATTTCCTTTCTTTTAACGACTAATTTTTTAACTTAGACTCCTAATTATGATTTATACACTACGAAATTAATATATTCAACATAGCTACATATAAGTGCATAAAAATTAGCGGTATTTTTTTAATGGATAAAATCTCATAATCCAATTCAATAATTTTCTCCCAAAAGAAAATACACCAGAATTTTATCGTCGACAAAAGTCACCTCAAATACATTTAAACCGAAACAAATTCATTATACGTTAGATTCAAAGTTTTATACAAAAATTTACATATTGTTTCAACAATATGCACAAAAATCAATCAAAGTCTTATCTCTATATTTTTATTTCATTTTATTTTCTAAAATTATTATTAGTTGTTGACAACACAAACAAATCAACGTATCTACTTAATAAAAAATGTCAAATTCTACAGATAAAATCAACTCATTTTATCTAATAGAGCTCTCACAAAGTTATATCAAAGTTATGTTGTCATATTTTCTTGGTAAGTTATTAGGCCTTAGCCCAATCTTTTTTTCATTATTTAAAAACACAGTCATGACACTATTAAATAATTTTCAAAAACACTTGGACCTAGTGCCCAATCATATATCAAGAATACAAACGTCCAACAAAACAATAAATTAATTGGGCTGATTGTTTAAAAAATTGTTAACTACTTCCAAAAAAAAGAATCTGCTCACCTGCACTAGAATAAGGCCTACGTATAAACCCACTAATTAACCCACACTAATTAATTATAGCTTCCAAACATTAATAACTAACTAATCTAAACCAACATACCTCATCACGTGAGAGATTATAGACAAGTACCTTTTCGACTGTCAAACGTTGTCCCTGTCTTGGACACTTGTTGCACATCTAATCTCTCCAGCGCATTTCTACAGGTGTAAAATTGTCTCCCATTTTATACCAAAAAATCCGCCTTAAATTAAACTTGTAATTCTACTGTTAGTGAATAATTCTTTTTGGCTTAAAAAATATACGAAAATATGACTATGCTAAAAAATTGTTAGTGTTTTCGTTACTAAACCTTTAATTACATGCAAAAGGGTAAGACCAATTCATAAGCTCAGATATCATGTAAGCACTAATTTAGATATTGTTTTCAATAGAGCATCGAATACGCGCGTATTATAATTATTATATCTAACACGAAGAGAATGCACACAAATCTATTTTATTTTGTGTTAAAATATATTTTTTTAAGAAAAAATAAGAGTAACATGAATTGAATTTTATTTTTTATTTTTTATCATACACATATCATATTATAGATATTTAAACTATTAGATAAAAACAAATGAATAATTTATAAATCTATCACTGCAAATAAAGACTCTAAATATACTAATATTGTTTAATTATTAGCTAAAATCTTTTCCTCGTAATTACTGATATTTGGACTGGTCAAAACAAAGAGTAATCTTAGAAGAAAACAATTAGAGGTAGTATTTTTTAAAAAGAGTCTACACTGTATATATATAAACACCAAAAATCCCTTTCACTTCGTCCCCAAGGAAACAAAGAAAAATGATATTAAAATTAAACACTTAATAAAAATATGATGCTGAGTCGTTACGTTGGTTGAATTCAAAAGGAGATAAGATACAAAATGATTTTAGTTTAATTAGAATGCATGACGATAGAAGATATATATAAAACAATCATTTTAATTTATTGCACGTCATTTTAGTTGACAAATTCGCGTGAAGCTGATAATTAGGTTTCATACACTTGAGGTAGATGGGTACTAATTGAGTACTAAGGAAGATATAAATAGCATATGGTAGTTCAAACTTTCATTTGCACTCCATAAACAAGACTCCATTCCCTTCTTTAATTTCCATCTCCTAAAACATGTGTAAGTTGCTCCATATACCCACCAAGACCACAACTCCACAAGGTACGTTAGTATGAGTAAATTCTTTTAAATGAGCATGAAAATAAAAAGCTAAATGTGAATGGAAAAGTCTAGGGACCAGCAATATTTGTGTTTTGTAGCCAGTACTCAACCATCACAAGAAAAGTGAGTGATTTTTTATTATTGGATGTAATCTCATACCATTAAAAATACTATTAATAACCAATTGATGGTTACAAAATACAAAAATTGATAGCCTCCTAACACTTCTCAATGTGAATTATGTATGTTGGTCCAGAAGTTATTAATAAAATAGACAAAAGGTTAATTATTATTCTATTCTTCAATTTGCATCTTCTAAAATGAAAAAATTAATAAAGTTATAAAATAAAAAATTAATCACTTGATTTTATAATTTTCATAAAATATGTCTCATTATTTTAATTTAAAAATATTAACTTTTTACTTTATTATTTTACCAATTTTTTCACTTTATAAGATCTTGATCCATTATTCGTAATTAATCACTTTTATTTTATGAGTAACCTATTAAATGCGTTAATGGTAGTTAATTTTTTATTTTTTACAATTAGAAAATGCTGAGAGAAAATGCCGAGGAGTCAATACCTTCTTAACTGTAAAAAAGTAGAAAATTAATTAATAATGTTCACTCAAATACAAGAAAAAAAAGGAAAAGAAAGAGTCACTTAACATTTCCCAAGAAGTAAATTGCTCTGGTTTCACATACAGGTGATATTAACAAAGATAGTGAAGAAGAAAATATGGAAGGTTTTAGCATGTTGCTACTGTACCTTTCTCTCGTGAACAATGCAGCAGTCTCTATTGCAAGAGACACTATTGATAGAGTACAATTTCTGAGCGATAATGGTGAGACCATAGTTTCAGCTGATGAAACCTTTGCACTAGGGTTTTTTAGCCCTGGAACTTCTAAGAATCGGTATGTCGGAATTTGGTATAACAAAGTTCCAAAACAGAGTATAGTATGGGTTGCCAACAGAAACAAGCCCTTAACTAACTTATCGGGGGTCCTGAAGGTCATGGACAACGGAATCTTAGTTCTTCTTGATCGTAACAACAATAATGTCACCATCTGGTCCTCTAATACAACTTCATCAGCAACACAGGATCCAATTGCAAAGCTTTTGAATTCAGGAAATCTTGTAGTGCGTGAGAGAAGCAATGGTGATGATGAGTCCAAAGGTTTTTTGTGGCAGAGTTATGACTATCCATCCGATACAATGCTACCTGGACAAAAGCTAGGGAGAAATTTGGTTACTGGTCTAAACCGGTACCTAAGATCATGGAACAACTCTAACGATCCATCTTACGGTAGATATAGTTTACAACTTGATATAGATGGATGTCCACAGCTTATGATCCGAGACGGCGCAACCAAAAGCATTCGCATCGGATCATGGAACGGCGTTCAATTTAGCGGACAAGCAGCGGTGGCTAAAAAAACCTCCATAGTTAAATATAACTATGTTTCCAACGAGGAAGAAGAATATGCTACTTATGAGCTTATCAACTGTGAACCAACTATATGCCTTCAGATCTCACCCTCTTCTACTCACACCTTACACTCCTCTATATAGAATTAATTAGGCAGTTATTTCTTCCTGTTAAGTAACTGCTTGTTGTTGTATTTATGCCAAGTAGGATAGTTAGTTAGTGACATTCACTCTATATATATAGTTAAACCTGTAACATTTGTAATTGAGATTCACTAATCAAGTTTTCACTCTCTGCAATTCACATCAAGAATTCAGAGCTCAGAAACTCTCTTCCCTTGTTCTTGAATGTTCAGTGTTCATCCCTTATTGCTCATAGCTCGAACCGCTTTTCACATGGTGCGGTGAGCGTGGAGTAAGGTTGAAGAACTTGAACTGTTGGTGAAGAGTTAGTGAATCCATACCTCATCGATCTCTAATCGATCTCTTCCTCCTTTTCAATCACGGTGATTTTTTTCTCTTCTTGATTCGATTTGATCGATCTCTTTCTCCTTTTCAATCAAGGTGATTCTTTCTCTTCTTGATTCGATTTGATCATCTATTCGATTTCTGGCACTCAAAATCTTGATCAAGAACTCCTCTCTCCTTTCAATTCTCGATCAATGGCTAATCGTCCACCAAATCCGGTTCCCGATGCGACAATTTCCGGAATCGATCTTCAAACCCTAGCGAGTCTGGTTAGTCAACAAATCAATCAGACTCAATCACCAAGAACTCATGCCTCTTCAATCGTAGATCCGACAAGTCCCTAGTATCTGCATCCAGGTGAGAGTCCTGGTTCACCGCTAATCTCCATGGTTTTAGGCTCAAACAACTATCACAGTTGGGAGAGGGCCATGCTGCATGCACTAAGCTCAAAGAACAAGATCAAGTTTGTGAATGGAAGCATCAGTAAACCAGAACCAACAGATCCTTTGTTTGAAGCGTGGGAACGATGCAACGACTACGTCATCTCCTGGATCACCCTCTCACTTAGTCCCGACATAGCACAAAGCGTGATGTGGCACAATGTCGCTTCAGATCTGTGGAAAGATTTGAAACACAGATATTTTCAGGGAGATATATTCAAGGTAGCAGGATTGGAAGAAGAAATGTTCACTCTGAGGCAAGGTGATTTGAACATGACCGACTACTTCACTAGGCTGAAAAGTATTTGGGAAGAGCTGGAGAACTTTAGGCCCCTACCTAACTGCATACATTGCAAGAACGGGAATTGTACGTGTGGAACTGTTATGAGAGGATACAGAGATGAGACCTATATCGTTCGCTTTCTCAGAGGCTTGAACGAACAATATGCGATAGTGAGGTCACAAATAATGCTGATGCAACCTTTACCAAGCATTGAACAAGCTTTTTCACTGCTTTTGCAACAAGAAAGACAGTTCCAATGTGGTGAACCCCTCACTGAAAATAAAATCTTGATGAACAGCGCTGCTCCATATCAACCCTCAACACAAGGAGGAAGGGGCCGAGGCAGGGGAGGAAGAACTGCTGGCAGAGGAAGAGGACGAACAAAAGTCTGTACCTATTGTGGGAAAACTGGCCATCTAATCGACACATGCTACAAGAAGCATGGTTTACCTCCTCACCTCAGACAAGAAAGCAGTGCAATCAACAATGCTATCACTGATGACGAGAATTTTGCAAGAATCGGTGATGACCAGCTAGTAGAGGACAGTAGTGCAGAACTGGAATTCACAAGGGAACAGAAGCATGCCTTGCTAGCTCTCTTGAAACAGCCGTCTTTGGATACACACAAGCCTCAACATGCCATAAACCAAATTGTCACATTACCCTCTCATCAAGGTATTGCTCATACCATGTCTGTTTCAACCTTTAAACCTAGCTCCTGGGTGATTGACTCAGGAGCGAGCGATCATGTAGCATACTGTTTAGAGTCCTTTCACTCATTACATAAAATAGAACCCATACTTGTTAGGATGCCAGATGGAACCAATACCGTTACTTCAATAGTTGGGACTATAATTTTCTCCAAAAATTTTTTTCTCACAAAGGTCTTGTACATTCCAAGTTTCAAGTTTAATCTCATATCAGTTTCCAAAACCACTAACTTGCTCAAATGTGAATTTGTCTTTGATGAAAACTGTTGCAAGATCCAGGACTGCCTTTCCTCGAAGATGATTGGTGTAGCTGAGCAAAGGAAGGGGCTTTATGCATTTGAAGACCTAAAACCTGTAAGGAACTTTCAACTAAGACCAGCAATTGCAGCAGCATTCTTCACACCACAAACACAACATCTTAGCAATAGTAATAAGCTACATGACAATAAGAATAGAAGTACCTCAAACTTATGGCATCTTAGACTAGGTCACTTACCAAATGACAGAATTCTTGTATTGTAACAAAATTACAATTTCATCAATAAATCTGATCTTTGTACCAGTCCTTGTGAATCTTGTCATTATGCTAAGCAAAAGCGTTTTCCATTTCCAATAAGCATGTCTATGTCAGAAGAAATATTTGATTTAGTACACATAGACATATGGGGACCAATTAATATTAATTCCACTGCTGGACACAAATACTTTCTTACAATAGTGGAAGATAAAAGTAGATTTTATTGGCTATTTTTCATGAAACATGAATCTGAAGCTGCCACACTGTTCAAAAATTTTATTCAGTTAGTTCAAACTCAGTTTAACAAAGCTGTTAAACAGGTTAGATCAGACAATGGAGCTGAGTTCAAACTAACTAAATTCTATGCAGAAATGGGTATTATACACCAAAACACATGTGTTGAAATCCCTCAACAAAATGGCATAGTTGAGAGGAAACACTAACACATTTTGGCAGTAACCCAAGCAATTATGTTTCATGCAAACTTACCAAAGAAACTATGGCATTATGCTACCGCTCATGCCATATATATCATCAATAGAATTCCCAGCAATATTTTGAAAAATAAATCCCCTTATGAAATTCTTCACAAAAAACTACCTGACATACACAATTTCAAGGTCTTTGGATGTTTAGCATTTGCTGCAACCATTCATGCTAATAGAAAAAAGCTCGACCCAAGAGCTAGAAAATGCATTTTCTTAGGCTACAAACAAGGAGTAAAAGGGTACATTTTATATGATCTATATTCCAAAGAAATTTTTCTCTCAAGAGATGTAGTTTTTTTATGAGAACACTTTACCTTTGTGCAATACATAGAATTCAGAACTCTCCCAAAAGTGCCATGCATCATCAACTCAATTATCAGACCCTCTTCTTTTTGACACCACTCCTTTCAATACACCATCAACACACTCTGCATCTTATTATCACAGCATCACAAATCCAGACATAGCACCACAAGGCCAAGTGGCCAATTCACCACAAATCAGTGCACCAAACACACCATACAATTAACAGGATACTGCTGCACCTCACATTCCTCATAATGCTGGCCCGATTGTTGAAAGACCTCACAGAGAAAGAAAACGCCCCTCCTACCTAAAAGATTATCATTGTTTTCTAACTACTAGCTCAACTACACCACCAACTTCAAGTAGGTACCCTCTTTCTCATGTTCTGTCCTATCATGGTCTATCCAAAAATAAAAGAAAATTCTCCATTGCCTTGATCACCAACACAGATCCCAAAACTTATGAGGAGGCTGTGATGTATCCCTGTTGGCAAGAAGCTATCAAATCAGAACTTGCTGCTCTTGATGAAAACCAAACCTGGTCACTCACTACTTTACCAGCTGGCAAGCATGCAATTGGATGCAAATGGGTTTTTAAGACCAAGCTTAAGGCTGATGGAAGTGTTGAAAGATGCAAAGCCCAACTGGTAGCAAAGGGTTTCACCCAAATTCCAGGGCAAGACTATTCCGACACCTTTAGTCCCGTAGTGAAAATGAACACTTTGAGGATTCTTCTAGCCGTTGCAGCTGCCAAAGACTGGTTCGTCCACCAGTTGGATGTGAACACAGCTTTTCTACATGGAAATCTTGAAGAGGAAGTCTACATGAAACCACCCCCTGGCTTGAATGTGTCCAATCCGAAGCTGATATGCAAATTAGAGAAGTCACTTTATGGCTTAAAGCAAGCCAGCAGACAGTGGAACTCAAAATTAGCTCACACCTTTATCAAATTTGGCTACACTCAGTCAAAACATGATTACAGTTTGTTCACAAAGGTTGCTGGTTCTGGATTCACAGTTGTGATAGTCTATGTCGATGACTTGGTGCTTGCGGAAAACTGCATCAAAGAAATCACAGCTTTGAAGCAACATCTTCATGACCTCTTCAAAATTAAAGATATTGGAGAATTGAAGTTCTTTCTCGGTTTTGAGTTTGCTCGAAGCAAGAGAGGAATAGCAATGTATCAAAGAAAATATTGCCTAGATTTACTGGAAGAATATGGGATGCTTGGATCCAAGAATTGTTCAACTCCTATGGGTTACACTTCTCATCTCTCTAAAGATTCTGGAGACCCAATGCCAAATGCTAGTGAATATAGAAGACTGCTAGGAAGACTCTTATACCTAACCAATACAAGACCCAAAATTAGCTTTGCCGTTGGAAAGCTAAGTCAGTTTCTTGATTGCCCCACTAATAAACACTTCCAAGCCGCTCTAAGAGTCCTGAAGTATCTGAAATCAGCTCCTGCCCAGGGCCTTTTATTCAAAACCGAATCAGACTTACAGCTCACCGGCTTCTCAGACAGTGACTGGGCCACCTGTCCTGACACGAGGAGGTCCATATCTGGTTATTATTTTTTTCTGGGCACTACGTTGATCACATGGAAGAGCAAGAAACAGGTTACTGTTGCTTGCTCTTCCGCTGAAGCCGAGTATAGAGCCTTGGCTGCCTCAACATGTGAAGCTCAATGGATCATCTTCATCCTTCAGGATCTCATCGTTCTAATCCTCAAACCAGCAGCTATCTACTGTGATAGTCAGTCCGCATTGCACATTGCGGCGAATCCGGTGTTTCACGAACGTACCAAACACATAGAAGCTGACTGCCATATAGTGCGCGACAAGGCTCAAACACAAGTTATCAAGCTCCTTCCCATCTCTACATTACACTAAACTGCAGATATCTTCACTAAAGTCCTCTCCCCTGCACCTTTCTCCTCCTGTCACTCCAAGCTTGGCTTATGTGATCTTCATAAGCCCAACCTTGAGGGGGGTGTGAACCAACTATATGCCTTCAGATCTCACCCTCTTCTACTCACACCTTACACTCCTCTATATAGAATTAATTAGGCAGTTATCTCTTCCTGTTAAGTAACTGCTTGTTGTTGTATTTATGCCAAGTAGGATAGTTAGTTAGTGACATTCACTCTATATATATAGCTGAACCTGTAACATTTGTAATTGAGATTCACTAATCAAATTTTCACTCTCTGCAATTCACATCAAGAATTCAGAGTTCAGAAGCTCTCTTCCCTTGTTCTTGAATGTTCAGTGTTCATCCCTTATTGCTCATAGCTCGAACCGCTTTTCACATCAACAGTGTAGCTCCTCATAAATTGGTGTTAGAAACCGATGGAATCTGCCGTCGGGCAACATGGAGCAATGAGGAATCATCTTGGATCACCATTTCAAAAAAGCCTGGAGATTCTTGCGACTACCACGCAACGTGTGGGTCTTATTCTCGTTGTAATAGCAATAGTAACCCTATGTGCGATTGCTTGGATGGATTTATACCAAGTAACGAGCAAGATTCGTATAGCGATTGTGTTAGGAGAACTTCGTTGAATTGCCATGGAGATGGGTTTTTGAAGCATTCGGACTTGAAAATACCAGACACGGAAAAATCATGGTGTAATAGAAGCATTAGCCTTGAAGATTGTCGGGGTTTGTGTTTGAACAATTGTTCTTGTACGGCTTATGCAGCTTTAGATATAAGTAAAGGGGAGAATGGGTGTTTGCTATGGTTTGGAAATCTTAATGATATGGAAGAGTTGACTCCGTCTCTCCAAAATATCTATATAAGAATGGCTGCTTCGGAATATATATATATATATGCCTGTGTGTTTTTATCATCTTATAACTTTTTAACTTCTCTTTCAACAACACATTTTTTAGAAACTATTCAAGAAAGTAAATCGCGCAAGTCCAGAATCCAGAAGAAAAAGACTATCATCATAAGTTGTGTACTGTCGTTCGGAGTTTTGGCCTTATTCGTGATCTCTATTCTCATTTATAAATGGACGTTGCAGAAAAAAGGTAAGTACTATTAGATTATGGAAAAGTCTAGGAGCAGCAACTTTTATGTTTTCTGGCCAGCACTTAACTATCAAAATAAAAGTGAGTGATCTCTCACTATTAGATATAATCTCACACTATTAAAAACACTATTAATAGTCAATTGATAATTACAAAACACCAAAATTATTACCCCTAGTATATATTCCTCCTAGATTATTATTACTGTGTCTTCTTGGAAATGTTATATACTATATTTATCCAAAATAAATATTGTGACTTTTATCTTCGATTTTGGTTTGCCTGTATGAATGTGTGACTTTATATTTATATATACTAGCGGCTCGTGCCTATTCAGCCGCTTTTCTATTTTTTTTAAGAAATTAATTTTTTCTGTTAATATATTATTCACTCTTTAAATTTATTGAATAAATATTTTTTATATTATTTTAATATTGACGTGATCTTATTTATATCATATTTTTTTACCATAAAATTACTATAAAAAACTTTTAAAATGTTAAATTATAAAAGCACACAATAAATAGGTAAGAAAAAATATAGTTCAAAAAATAATGATAATAATATTATCCTGATTTAAAAAGAGTATATATAAACCAAAATACATGTTAATTATTTATAAAAGATAATTTTGCTTAAATGTCATGGATTTTTATATTTGTCTTTATTTTTTAAGTGGTATATTAAAATATGAATTTGAACCTGAATAGGCCTTTATTTCTCTATAAATAGTGAAAAAACTAAAGAAATGAGAATGCTTATTTTTTTCATTTTTAAATATCAAACTATAAGAATAATTAATAAACAAAATAGGAGAATATAGTAATTAATGATAACTGCTTCGGTTATTTTGGGTTATAGTGATTAGGGGTGAGCACGGGTAGCGGGTACTCAATTACCTGTCCAAACCTGAACCGAACCAATTAAATTGGTTCTGAAACCAATGGGTAATCGGGTCCAACCCGAACCAAACCGATTACTTTTGTTAGTGATTGGTTCGGGTATCGATTTTGGGGGTACGGAACCCGAACCAACCCGCGACCCGATCATATATTAATTAAATAAAAAAAATAAAAATATATGACTTTTCTATTAGATAATGATTATTCATTATTAATATGTTTGGATTTTAATGAGTTTAGTTTTAATGTATTTGGTGTTTAACATGTTTGGATTATTTCTATTGATGTTACATGTTTATTGTATTTGTTGAATTTTTAAGATAAAAATTTGGTTTTTTTATGAATTTCAAAGTCATCGGGTACCCAATTACCCAAACCGAACCAATCCATTTTTAATCGGTTTGGTTTGGTTCGGATACATGTACAAAAAAATATAAATCCGAACCAAACCGAACCAATTACATTTTGATCGGTTCGGTTCTATTTTACTATAAACTCGAACCAAACCGACCCGTGCTCACCCCTAATAGTGATAGTGATAGAAGTAAAATAAAAAAAATAATTGGACACCAAACTCTTATATCTCTTTTAATTTATCAGGTAACTAATGAAATAAAATATTACTATTTACAGTATAAATTAAATTAAAAAATATTTAATCGGTAACATTATAGTAGAAAAAAATAGTTATTATGACAAAATTAAAATAATCATACAATAGCACTAGCACTGTTTCAATTCAATCATGTGGAAAAAAAATCGAATCTAAGTATTAAATAAAATAAACTAAAATATTATTTGCACTATAAATTAAATAAAAAATACTAATACTATTAGAATTTAAAAAATTATATTTTTAAAAATAAATAAATAAATATTTTATAAAACAGCTACTATTATATGTGAGAGTAATTGTATATAGTTTACATGACTCATTTCAAAATTTTAGTATTCAAATTTAAGTTTTAATATTATCTTTTATGATAGAACTTCTCCCGTTACGTTACATAAAGAAACCACATGCACGTGAACGACCACTCATATTCTCTATCGTATTTCAGTAACCTCTTCTTATTTTCATCTCTATCTTATTTCAGTAACAGTTATAGAAAAATCATGTGTAACCTCTTCTTTAATTTTTTACTCTATTAATTTATTTTTTAATTTGTTTTATTTTTTTACTTCTATTTCTAATTCAAGATGCACTTCTCTGTATGGAATAATTATTATTAGAATAAAAAATAGTAATTTTCATCAAAATTATAAATATATAATAAAAATCTAGAGTATATTAAAATAGTACCATAATAAAAAAATTTAAATATAAAATTAATAGTGTAAATTTTTTAAGTGAACAATTATTAATCATAATACGCTGTATTATAGATATATGTAACATATTATATTAAAAATAATTAAAAGTATACTAATTATGAATTAACGTTTTTAAAAAATGATAATTTATACCCACTAATGTTATTATTGCTCCATCTATTATTTGGATTTGGACCGATTCTACTGTTATTTTCAGTATCTAAATGTTTAAAAAGTAAATATATTATTGATATGAGATTAATGTATTTTTAAATTTTACCAAAAATAAAGTAATTTCTTATATAAATCATAGCTACTAAGAGTAAAAAAAAAGTATAATAGTAATAATCAAAACATAGGTCTAAACGAAAAAATTATTATTTATAATTTATAATAATTAATTTAAATACAGTACCTCAAGTAAAATACTGAAGGTCAATAATTTTAGGTATGTGTCCATTTCTATTTGTGATATCTTTAAAGATAATTCTGGACATGTGTCTATTTCTGTTTGTGATATTTTAAAAAAAAAGATAAATTGGATTAAAAATAAATTAAATAAAAAAATTTTATCTGTATTCAATAATATTAATAAGAGATGAAATGAGAAGAGAGAAACGCATTAGAGGTGAAAGATAATGAATAAAAGTTATGTCAAAGTGGCCAAGTAGTGGAGAAGTTAATAGAAAGGATAATACTAGAAAGAAATATTGGACACCAAACCCATGTATTGCCATTATATATAACTAGCGGCTCAACAGGCACTAACGTGCCTCTTCAGCCGCTTTTCTATTGTTTTTAAGAAATTAATTTATTTTTTTGTTAACATATTATTCACTCTTTAAATTTATTAGATAAATATGTTTTTATTTTAATATTAACGTGATTTTATTTATATCATATTTTATTAAAATTAAAATTATTATAAACCAAAATATAATTCAAAAAATAATGATAATAACATTATTCTAATTCAAAAAGAGTATATATAAACTAAAATACATGTTAGTTATTTACAAAAAATAATTTTTACTAACATGTCATGGATATTCATATTTGTCTTTATCTTTTTTAAGTGGTAGACCAAAATATGAATCTAAATATGAAGAGGTCTTCATTTTTTTATAAATAGTGAAAAAATAGAATAAATGATAATGCTTATTTTTTTCGTTTTTAAATATCAAAATATAAGAATAATTAATAAACAAAATAGGAGAGTATAAAAATTATTCATAATTCATCATACACCTCCTTATCGATAACTTCTCGATTCTTGAAAAACTGTCAAATTTATTGACCATATAAATAACTATATAAACGCTTCAAGATTATTAGTTAAAAATTATGTGTAACAAAATCAAAATAAAAATTTAAAAATATTATTTACAAATTAACTATTTATAAACGTTATTAAGTTTAATTATTTATTTTTAATTAGTATTTAATTTGAAGTCGAGATAAAAATTTATATTCAAAACACTCTCTATCTTCATGCATAATTTTAATTGTTAAAAAATATTTTATTTTTTTAATTTTATATTTAATTTTTTAAATTATATTTAATTTTATTATATTTTCAAAATTATTAATTTATATTTTTATTATATCCTTACAAT
>NC_029792.2:17862945-17878331 GCF_000816755.2 Arachis ipaensis
GTGCCTCTTCAGCCACTTTTCTATTGTTTTTAAGAAATTAATTTATTTTTTTATTAACATATTATTCACTCTTTAAATTTATTAGATAAGTATGTTTTTATTTTAATGTTGACGTGACTTTATTTATATCATATTTTATTAAAATTAAAATTATTATAAACCAAAATATAATTCAAAAAATAATGATAATAACATTATTCTAATTCAAAAAGAGTATATATAAACTAAAATACATGTTAGTTATTTACAAAAAATAATTTTTACTAACATGTCATGGATATTCATATTTGTCTTTATCTTTTTTAAGTGGTAGACCAAAATATGAATCTAAATATGAAGAGGTCTTCATTTTTTTATAAATAGTGAAAAAATAGAATAAATGATAATGCTTATTTTTTTCGTTTTTAAATATCAAAATATAAGAATAATTAATAAACAAAATAGGAGAGTATAAAATTGTGTATCTAGACAAAACTCTTCGTAATTCATCATACATCTTCTTATCAATAACTTTTTTAGTCTTGAAAAACTGTCAGATTTATTGACCATAAAAATAAATATATAAGCGTTTCAAAATTATTAAATTAAAAATTATGTGTAACAAAATCAAAATACAAATTTAAAAACATTATTTACAAATTAATATAGAAGTCAAAATAAATTATATTTTTGTAATATAATTCATTTATTTTAGTTTAATTTAAAAATAAATATTCATGTACTCAAATTTTAAATATAATATTTTGTATAATTAATAATTTAAAAATTAAAAAAATATTATCCTATATGAAGTAATTTAGAAAAGAAAAAAAAACAAATTTAACAAAATATTAGACTTTTCAATTCATCATTGATAGGTACAGACATACTTAAAAGAATAAAAAATACATATGAGATGAAAAAAATAATTCTTCCTTGGTAAGAGAAAAGATAGAACATTATCTTTGTACATGAAAGATTGGGGACAAATTAAAAAGGTAAAAGAATGATGAAAATATTAATTGGGTAAGTAAATTAAAGAGAAAAAAAAATATAGGTGAAAGTTATACGTGAATGTAGTAACTGCAGTAAAACTAAATGAAATTTATAACGATGGATGTGATGAAATCGATAGTGTTAAAGGTAAAAAAATAAGAGTAGAAAGAGAAATATAACAAAGTGTATTAAGAAGTAAAAAAAAAAAACAGAAGAAAAGATAAAATTATAAAAAAAATAAAAAGATATATTTTTTATGATTACAAAAAAAATTCTAATAGAATAATTAGAATGAGACTAAACTGCTGGATAGACCATCAGAGTACAGTACTCACAGACATACTCAAAATAACACTATACAAAGTACAAACAAAGACTAACATAAAATTAAACAAAATATAATTTAAATGAACAGAATATAATAGGATCTATAAAAAAAACTATTTATCACTACTGGTTAAACACTTGTTGGCTTCTATTTTTTTTTCATTTCATATATAGCCACAAAAAAATAAAAAAATAAAAAAGAGAGATTGTGGGGGTAAAGAATTGAATAGAAGTTATGCGTGAGTTTTTGTAACTGTTAGTAAAATATGGTAGAAAAATAAATAAGTGTAAAATATTTTTGAATTATGTTAGTAGGGTTAAAATAGGAAATAGAAAATTGAACACCAAACCCCATGTTTTGGCATTATATATTGTTATAGATAATTAGCGTGCCTGTTCAACCGCTTTTCTATTGTTTTTAAAAAATTAATTTTATTTTTTGTTAATATATTATAGATATTATTAAGTTTAATTATTTATTTTTAATAGTATTTAATTTGAAGTCGAGATAAAAATTTATATTCAAAGGACTCTTTATCTTCATGTATAATTTCAATTGATAAAAAATATTTTATTTTTCTTTTTTAATTTTATATTTAATTTTTTAAATATTTTTAATTTCATTATTTTTCTAAATTATTAACTTATAATTTTTATTATATCCCCTTACTATATCAAACACTATTCTTTCTCTTATTATTATTCTCTATACACATACCTATCATTGTCTAATCGCTGTTATTATATTACTTTGTTCTTTCTCGTTTTTTCCTCTCCTTCCACCGTCTATTCACCCCACCGTAATTAATTATCACTATTTATATGTTACATCTTTTATATGTTAATCAAATAACCAGTGCCATATGCCAAACAAATGATATTATAGAAGTCAAAATAAATTATATTTTTGTAATATAATTCATTTATTTTAGTTTAATTTAAAAATAAATATTCATGTACTCAAATTTTAAATATAATATTTTATATAATTAATAATTTAAAAATTAAAAAATATTATCCCATAGGAAGTAATTTAAAAAAAAAAAATTTAACAAAATATTAGACTTTTCAATTCATCATTGATAGGTACAGACATACTTAAAAGAATAAAAAATACATATGAGATGAAAAAAATAATTCTTCCTTAGTAAGAGAAAAAGATAGAACATTATCTTTGTACATGAAAGATTGGGGACAAATTAAAAAGGTAAAAGAATGATGAAAATATTAATTGGGTAAGTAAATTAAAGAGAAAAAAAAATATAGGTGAAAGTTATACGTGAATGTAGTAACTGCAGTAAAACTAAATGAAATTTATAACGATGGATGTGATGAAATCGATAGTGTTAAAGGTAAAAAAATAATAGTAGCAAGAGAAATATAACAAAGTGTATTAAGAAGTAAAAAAAAAAAACAGTAGAATAGATAAAATTATAAAAAAAAATAAAAAAATATATTTTTTATGATTACAAAAAAAATTCTAATAGAATAATTAGAATGAGACTAAACTGCTGGATAGACCATCAGAGTACAGTACTCACAGACATACTCAAAATAACACTATACAAAGTACAAACAAAGACTAACATAAAATTAAACAAAATATAATTTAAATGAACAGAATATAATAGGATCTATAAAAAAAACTATTTATCACTACTGGTTAAACACTTGTTGGCTTCTATTTTTTTTTCATTTCATATATAGCCACAAAAAAATAAAAAAATAAAAAAGAGAGATTGTGGGGGTAAAGAATTGAATAGAAGTTATGCGTGAGTTTTTGTAACTGTTAGTAAAATATGGTAGAAAAATAAATAAGTGTAAAATATTTTTGAATTATGTTAGTAGGGTTAAAATAGGAAATAGAAAATTGAACACCAAACCCCATGTTTTGGCATTATATATTGTTATAGATAATTAGCGTGCCTGTTCAACCGCTTTTCTATTGTTTTTAAAAAATTAATTTTATTTTTTGTTAATATATTATTTACTTTTTAAATTTATTATATAAGTATTTTTTTATTTTAATATTGACGTGATCTTATTTATATCATATTTTGTTGAAACTAAAATTACTATAAAACACTTTAAAATGTTAAATTATAAAACCACACAATAAAGAGGTAATATAAAATGGTCATAGTTTAAGGTTTTAGGTAATATATAAAGTGAAATATTAGATAGAGTAAATTTTTATTCTCAACTATTCTAAAATATACAAAAAGTATTTTCAGAATGATAATGCTTCTATTGTATTTCTTTAAAAGTTTTGAATGTCGTCTATTAATTTATCTTTATTTTTTGTATTTATATGTTAACATTTCACATTAGGAATTTATTACATATTTAATATTATTAAATTAATATATTTTTTAATAATAAATAATGTTATGTGTCTCATGATTATTATCATTAAAGTAGCATTTTTTTATAATTGATATTTAAGATAGTTATTCAATAAAAATTGATTCAGTAACCCATATAAATATGTAAAGCGTTATCTATGTTTTTAATTTTAGAATTTGAAAATTATTTATCCAATCATTGTTTATAATATTTAATATAATATTTAGATTTTTTATAAAATTATGACCCATTTTACCGTGATCAAATTTTGGCATTTGTTAAATTTTTAAATGGACAATAATTTTATAGTAAGAAGGATTAATTTTTATTTATGCCATGTATTTAAATACATGAAATGAAATATCAATATTCTTATATTCTTCTTCTATCATTATGTTTGTATTTAAGTCAAATTTCTCCTGGTTTTATTTTAAAATTATAAGATGGAATATTAAAAAAAATTATTATTTTGTCCACTAAATTTATTTTATGAAATAGATTATGTAAGGATATACGAAGTCTAAAAAAAATTGGACACCAAATTTTAGTAATTTTTTGTATTTTTTTATTAAGGAGTGCTCTGTTATATGTAATTTTTTTTAGTTAAATAATAAGCATAAAAAATATATAAATAATGTATATTAATTTAATTAATTTTGTTATAGAATACCAACCAATTATGTTACTATGACGTCTATTATTTGGACCAACTCCATTATCATGCGCTTTCAATTCTAGATGTTTCAAAGAGTAGAATACAGATATTAAGCAAAAATTGAATTTATAAAAAATTAAATTATTATAATACATGTTAAGTTTTATGTTACCTAAAACAAAATGATGACGATGATGATGGGTGGCTCTGTCTAATTGTAGTTAATCCTGTACTTGGCAATGGATTTGGAATAGGAATTATATTAGTTAATATAACGTGATTGCTGATTCGTTGAATTTTTCAATTATATTTGTCAGAACATAAGGTAGCAAGACGCAAAGAAAAAAAAAATCGATTGCAAAAGTACGATTGAAAGTGAAACAGATATTTAACTCTCTTGGGTAAAGTACGATTGAAGGCGGAGAAGTTTTTTTTATTGAAAATGAATCGGTATTTAAATTGAGTACGTATTAATAGTTTTTTTATTGAAAGTGAATCAGTTTTAAACTCTGTCGTGGGTTGAAAATAAATCAGTTTTAAATCTATCGCCGGGTAAACCCAGTTTTTAAAAAAATAAAATAAAGCAATTTTTTTTTATTGAAATCAGTTTTTATGTTCTGTCATGAGATAAAGCCAGTTTTTAATAAAAAGAAAACATAAGTAAAATAGAAAGAAAGAATTGGATACTAAACTTTCGTATCCCCGTCATATATATATATATATATATATATAGCATCAAATTAAACCACATGCTCCACCGCTTGTGCGGGCCCCCGTCAATTCCTTTGAGTTTCATTCTTGCGAACGTACTCCCCAGGCGGGATACTTAACGCGTTAGCTACAGCATTGCACGGGTCGATACGCGCAGCGCCTAGTATCCATCGTTTACGGCTAGGACTACTGGGGTATCTAATTCCATTCGCTCCCCTAGCTTTCGTCTCTCAGTGTCAGTGTCGGCCCAGCAGAGTGCTTTCGCCGTTGGTGTTCTTTCCGATCTCTACGCATTTCACCGCTCCACCGGAAATTCCCTCTGCCTCTACCGTACTCCAGCTTGGTAGTTTCCACCGCCTGTCCAGGGTTGAGCCCTGGGATTTGACGGCGAACTTAAAAAACCACCTACAGACGCTTTATGCCCAATCATTCTGGATAATGCTTGCATCCTCTGTCTTACAACACCTGTAAAAAAAATATATAACTAATTTTAAGAAGAGCTGTATTTCGAATTTACGACAGTAACCACCTCACATCTTCCTACAAGAATCTGCCATAAATATATGTCTCGTTGATTTCATCATCTCACCAGACAAGTAGACCATAATTACTTTAAAGGCCATTAAGTTGACTTTGTCGTTGTGCATTGCTTGTTTGTTGCTAGTTTGGCCTATATATGCGATTTTATTTTAAAATATTTTTCTTTTTTATTTTTCTTTTCAATGTGAGAGTCAGTATATTTAAGAAAATAAAATAAAATGAAAAAGGTAACTCAACAAAAAAGAATTAATTATCACAAATATTTAAATCATAGTTAGTCCACTTTTCTGTAAGATGTTGGCTAACCAGCAATGGCAAAATGGTAATGTGGCTAGCCCTATTCTTTCTATATTTTAGGTAGAGCAAAATGTTTTAATGAAGGGAACACTGTGCATGATCTACCTT
This sequence comes from Arachis ipaensis, assembly GCF_000816755.2. NCBI lineage: Eukaryota > Viridiplantae > Streptophyta > Magnoliopsida > Fabales > Fabaceae > Arachis > Arachis ipaensis. Next base: position 17,868,905 of record NC_029792.2, read on the forward strand.
TCAATTATATATTTCATATTTATTTACACTACACCATATGCTACATTGCAGGTACAGTAAGTGGCCACCATAAAGAAGAAATAGAATTACCGTTGTTTGATATGTCCACAATTATTTCTGCAACCAATAATTTTTCTGCTGACAACATACTTGGAAAAGGTGGTTCTGGATCAGTTTATAAGATAATGTCTGAAATGAATATACAATGCCTTTAGCCTATGATAAAACATAAAAATATTCTTTATTACTTTTACTTATTATGTTAGTGTTCAATCATTGAAATTGCCATGAAACTATTTGATTAGTATGTTGTTAGTCTTATATTTTACGATAAAAGTCATAAAACTCTATATCCAAATAAAATACTTAACTAAATTTCAGGTTGTTATAATAATTTTTTAAATCACATATCTCTTTTTTCTTCTCATTTTTTTCCTTCTCTTTCTCTGTTTTCTTCTCCTTCTCTTCCTCCTCCTCTTTCTTCTTCTCCTCCTCCAATGTTGCATTTTCTTTTTTAAGTTATCATTATCACCAATAACACCAACATTTTGCAAACACCTTTATTAGTTCTGATTTTTTCTGCTGCTATCATTAAATAATTTCGGTTCATTTCTTAATTTATTTCGGTTCATTTGTGTGTTAGTTGAGGTTCACTTGATACTGTTGATAAGTATTGACCAAATTTTTTATTCCTTAAGTAATTTTAGTTTATTTCTTAATTTAATTGAGGTTCATTTGGATCCAGAAATGAATTTGATGTATTTTTGTTAATGATTGAGTCTTTTTTACTGTTTGTTCAAATTTGAACTAATTTCAATTCATTTGTGTGCTAATTGAGATTCACTTGATGCTGTTGATAAGTATTGACCAAATTTTTTATTCCTTAAATAATTTCGTTTCATTTCTTAGTTTAATTGATGTTCATTTGAATTCAGAAATGAATTTGATGTGTTTTTATTTGTTGATGATTGAGTTTTTTTTACTGCTTGTTCAAATTTGAACTAATTGAATGGAATAGAGTGGAATATAATGAAATTGAATAAAGTGATGTTGAATAATTTCATTCTTCTTTACTAAAAAATTTGGTCAATACTTATCAGTAGCATCAAGTGAACCTCAATCAACACAAACACATCGAATTCATTTCTGGATCCAAATGAACCTCAATTAAACTAAGAAATGAACTGAAATTACTTAAGGAATAAAAAATTTGGTCAATATTTATCAGCAACATCAGATGAACCTCAATCAACACACAAATAAACCGAAATTAATTCATAAATAAACCGAAATAAACTAGAAAATGAATCGAAATTATTTAATGATGGCACTAGAGAAAATCAGAACCAATAAAAATGTTAGCAAAATGTTGGTGTTGTTGGTGATGACGATAACAAAAGAATGAGAAGGAGAAGATGAAGATAAAGAAGAAGAAGAAAAAAATCTACGTGCGCAAATCTGAAAGAAGGAGGAGGAGGAGAAGGAGAAAACGAAAAAGGAGAAGGAGAGGACGAAGACAAAAAAGGATATGTTTTGTGTTATTGAAATGCTGGTGTGATGAAAATGTTTTGTTAAATTTGGCCAACTTAATTAGACTTGGTTGTCAAAAACACTTAGATGTGTAGCTAGACTGTATATTTATTGCTAGAATCATTCCCGATTTATTTGGTGGGTTCAATATTTTGCCTTATAATATCTATGATGGGTGCAAATCTATAAAACTGATATGCATATTTTGGAAATTTGATTCTTCCATCAACGAATTCTTAGCCCTTTTGTCACTTATCCTAGGAAGAGCCTCCTTAAGACACAACCAAGCCAAAAATTTATGCTTTTCCGGAACAAGCTGGCGCCAAAGCCAAAGCCAATTCTCCCGCTCCTCCCAACCAAACAACTGCTTACACAACCACAAGTAACCATTGCGAGAGTTATAGACTTTGGCAGCAGACCCACTCCAATACCAACCCACTTCCGGACCTGCTTGTTCATCTGGATTGTAAGAAAGAATATTATCTTTCAGATTTTGAGATAGAGGAGAATAAAGAGTATCCAAATGCCACCTACCAACCGACCAAATATCCTGTATCCGGATATTCGAATCAGAAATGTGAACATAATCGATCTCATTAGATAACCGTCCTTCTTTCCTCCAGCTAGAAAACCAAAAGTTCTGGTTCAAATCTCCAATACACCAATCAAACCCATCCTTCAACACTTCCCAAGCCTTGCAAAGACACCTCCAAATGGGAGAGTCCTTGTTCTTAGGATAACTAAAACAGTCATATAGAGATGATCGGTATTTGGCATCCAACAATTGGACCCATAGCTTGTTTGGTTGCTGGAAGAAATCTTGGAGCAAAGCGCTTTAGACTTCTCCACATTAATCTTCATCCCAGATGTTTTGCAAAAAGTCTCTAAAACCAACATCACATTTTGCACTTGTCTCTTTGTAGCTTTACAGAATAGAAGCAAGTCATCCGCAAACATTAAGTGGGATATTCTTGGTCCTCCTCTAGAAATAGCAACCAGTTCCCACAAGCCTAAATCAACCTGATGACTAATAAAGCATGCCAATCGCTCCATACACAACACAAAAAGATAGGGTGACATAGGGTCTCCTTGTCTTAGACCTCGGCTAGGAGTAAAGCCATTCAAACGACTCCCATTCCAAAGAATAGATAAGGAAGAAGCAGTGACACAATTCATAATCAAATTAAGTGTAGGAATAGGAAAACCAAAGCTTTTAAGGGTATGAGCTAAAAACCTCCAGTCAACTCTGTCATAAGCTTTCTCCAGATCAATCTTAAATGCCAGTGTGCCTTTCTTTGATTTAGTCTTCTTCATAAAGTGGAGGACTTCTTGGGCAATATATATAGAAAGATTTTATAACTTATAAATGGTTATAATTTCTAGGGTATTTTAAAAGATGGACAAGAAATAGCTGTCAAGAAGCTTTCACGAAATTCAAGTCGAAGACTCCAAGAGTTTAAAAATGAAGCTATGCACATTGCCAAACTTCAGCATAGAAATTTAGTGAAGCTATTAGGATTCTGCATTCAAGAAGAAGAAAGATTGTTGGTTTATGAATTTATGCGCAACAAAAGCTTGGACTTCTTCATATTCGGTTTGATTCTCATAAAACCATTCTCATCATCATTTTATTTAATGATTATAGTCTAGTTTGGGTAATTAGATATATTTATTTCTGTCACAATATTTAGTTAAGTCAATAACTTGAATTAAAGTCTGGCAACACATATGACTTCATTTCTGGCCCTATCTTTTACAATAATATTGATTAAGAAAGTTAAAAACTATCTACTAACACTAATTGAAATCTAAAATTCGGCTAATCATTGTTTATTGTCTCTCTCATATAATTTAGAACTTTTTATCTAGTCCAACTCACTTTTTCTTTTTCTTTTTTTCCCTTAATAGATTATGAAAGAGGAAAACTATTAGACTGGCATAAGCGTTTTTTTATAATAAATGGAATTGTCAAAGGTCTTCTCTATCTTCATCATGATTCAAGGCATATAATTATTCACAGAGATCTTAAGGCTAAAAATATTCTGTTAGATGACGAATTGAATCCTAAAATCTCAGACTTTGGACTAGCAAGAAGTTTCGTAGGAAATGAAAATGAAGATAACACGAGCCATATCACTGGAACTTAGTAAGTCATTGATGCTAAATTGCTAACAAACAACTAATAGTATGATTTTCCTTGATTTTAAATTATATATGTTTGATGCTACATAACATACAGTGGCTATTTGTCACCTGAATACATTGTTGACGGACTATACTCAACGAAATCCGACGTCTATAGCTTTGGTGTACTGGTATTAGAAATAGTCAGTGGAAAGAGAAATAGAGGATTCACCCATGTGGATCACCACTTTAATCTTCTCGGTCATGTAAGCATAAGTTGTTGGTTTGTTGCCCTTGAAGTTTATTTGCAATTTCCATCTAAATAGCATAATCTATTTGTGTAATTAGTTGATTGTAGTCAACGAATTAACTCATAACTAAATGTATATATAGGCATGGACACTTTTTGCTGAAGGCAAGTGCTTAGAAATGGTGGATGCAATGATTAAAGACTCGATTGATTAACTAGAAGAAGTGATAAGATCAATTCATGTAGGTTTATTATGTGTTCAACGAAGACCAGAAGACCGGCCAAGCATGTCGGATGTGCTTATGATGCTAAGTAGTGAAGGGTCATTGCCTCAACCAAAGAAGCCATGATTCTTTGTTGAGAGAGATGTGATTTTTGGTGATTCTTCTTCATCAAGGAATGATAAACCACTATCATCAGTTAATCATCTTTCAATTAGCGATGTCAATCCGTGGTAGAGTATGTTAGTATTACATAATTGATTATCTCACAACATATACACTATAAGAAGCATCATTTTTTGTGACAAGAAATTTAGTGACAACTTAAAAGCCATCACTTAAAAGTTAAATTGTAGTTTTTGCCATGATTTTTATGTATGTTTGTCATGAAACCTGGCCGTGCATTGTTTTTAGTGACAACATGATATAGCGCTGCCACAAAAATTAAGCCATTTTGTAATAACAAGTTTAGGGTGTCTCAGAATCTCTGCTAATTTAGTGATGAATTTTATTCGTTGTCATAAATTCAAATGTAGAATATACAACGTAATAAAAGCGTCGGAACAGCTAAATAATTTAGTGATGACGTATTTGAGATATTACAAAAAATGTGTAGACTTTATGTGGTATTGTAGGTATTGTTCTTGCATTGCATAATACATATAATTATAATATTCGGAAAAACCATTTGTATCTATGAATTTTGCGAACACCGACAAAAATACCCATCAAAGAAGGAAACTAGTGTTATACCCATAAAAAATGCATGGGTTCTGTATGATGAAAGTACCCATCATAATTTTTGTTGTTGATCTTTTAATAAAATTTCCAAATTACATTATCCTTTATCTTCAACCTCACCTCTATTCCCTCTCTTTTCTCCCAAATCCCTTGTTTCCCAGCACCTCCGCCAATGCGTCTTCATCAAATCTTGCAGTCCAAACACCCCTTTTTGGTTGTTCACCATTACAAGGTCTCCCATTCCTCTTCCCCTCCCCTGCAGCCCTCCTATGTTTGAACTTCACATGTTTCGCCAAGCTAAGCGCAATCATGCAAGAGAAGAGGTAGCGACTGCGCCGGGACCATTTTCAAAATTGAAGAAGGGGATTGCACTGAGAGAAGAAATCAAGGTACCACCACGCGATGGTACACAAGGAGAGAGAGAGGTGATCATGTCAATGGGAGCAATCGGAAGCCCTCAACTGCTTCTACTAAATGGAATGGGTCCTCGACCGTATCTTTCTTGTAGGGAATTCCCGTGGCGCATCACCTTTCGTACGAGGGGCATTTCTTGTATGATAACCCTCGAAATGGGATCACCATTGTTCTGTTAGTTCCTCTAGAGCATTCCCTCATACAGGTGGTGGGCATCACCGACTCTAGTGCTTACGTGGAGTCTGCCTCCAATGTGATCCCATTAGCGTCTCCTCCTTGTAGCGTCTTCATTCGTGCTCCTTCTTCCTCCTTCCTCCTTGTACCTCACAGTGGCCACCCTCATCGCCAAGATCTCTAGTCCCCTCTCCAGCGGCTTCCTCAGGCTAGGGTCAACGGACATGAGGTTCAACCCAGTGGTACAGTTCAACTACTTCAACAACTCCATGGATGTGGAGAGGTGCGTGAATGGGAGCAGGAAGATAGGGGTTGTTCTTAAGAGCAAGGTGCCGAATGATTTCAGGTTCAGAAACTGGCTTGAGCCCAAGACTTCAGGTTTGTAGGGCCTGCCCTGCCTCCTAACCAAGGTGACTTCCTCTAGATGGCTAACTTCTGCTGCTGCACTGTCAGCATCATATGGCACTACCATGGCGGCTACGTCGTCGGCCGGGTTGTGGACCGCGACCTCAAGGTCATTAGTGCAGATGGTAGAGTTCCATATGTGATAGGAATAGATGTGGTAGGGATGTTTGGGTGGTGATTGTTATAAAATTTTTGGAATTTGGAAAAGAAAAGAGGGAATAGAGGTGAGGTTGAAAATAAAGGGTGGGGTAATTTGAAAATTTTATCAAAAAATTAATAAAAAAATCAAGGTTTGGATATTTTACTCGTCCAGAACCCATTTTTGATGGTACAATGTTAGTTTTTTTTTAATGAGTACTTTTATCAATGCTTATAAAATTTATGGGAATAAATGGTTATTTTTTTTTTGTATGTTGCTGCTTAATTTACACATATTTATCTATTGAAAGGACAAGTATATGTAATAATTAACTTTTTGTAAGTTTCTCTTCCATAAATAATCTTAAGAAGATAATTTTGACTCACTTTATGTAATAATCTTACATCATTTTGACTCACTTTTCTGTAAAACACGATTTTTCATTCATTTAAAAAATAAAAAGTGTTCAAATCACCAAACTTTCTTTAGTTGTATCATGTTTTTGGCAAGACTGCAAATTCCACTTCCACTTCTCACTCACTTCCATGTAGGACTGACAATATATACCTTATTCGTGGGTACTCAATTCGGACCAATTCGTTCGGGTAGAGTTTTCTACCTGATCCGCTATGGGGTAGAGTAGGGTGCGGTGCAAGTTTGTCTGCGAGTAGGGTAGGATACGGGTTCAGAGTATACCTTATTCTTAGGCATGGCAAAAAATTCCTAGTGGGGGCGGGTAGCCGCAGGGATTTACCCACCGGGGAGCAGGTATGGGGGGTGATTTCCACCCGCAGGGACGAGGGGTGGGGCCCTGTATAATAAACGGGGCAGGTGGGGGTAGAGGTTCCCGCCCCGTGGGGACCCGTTAAATCCCCGTTTGTGTGAAAAGACGAAAATACCCTTGATATATATATATATAATATGTGAGCTAACCCTAGCCGTCGCATTCACAAATCACATATGCTTCCCTATCCCTGCTTCAGAGAGTGAGAGCTCCTCTCCTCTCCACTCCTCCTCAAACCCTCAGCCCGTCGCCCCCTCCTGTCTCTTTCCCGCCGACTGCCGACCGCCGCCTTACACCCTCTGGGTCCCTCAGCTCCGTATTCTCGTCTCATCTCCTCTCCACTTCTGACTCCTCCTCAAAGTTCAAAACCCCAGTCCCTCCTATCTCCTTCCCGAACACCGCCGACCGCCGACATACCTCCCACCCTCTGGGTCCTCAGCGCCGCTTCCCACCCCAGACCCCCTGAGTGGCAAGGTCGCTCACTGCAGGTGTCAAGCTCACCGTCGCGGGGTCACGGCAACGTCGTCTTCTTCTCCTGGTCGCGGTAGACTCGTCGCCGATCGTCATCTTTGCTGGTCTTCCCCTTTTCTCCGTCGGGTAAGTTAGCCTGTGGTTTCTGAATTTATGTTTCTGAATTTGGTTGATCTGATTCAAGAATTTTTTATTCTGAATTTATGTTTCTGAATTTGGTTGATCTGATTCAAGAATTTTTGAATTTAGATTTTTGAATTAGGGTAATTAGATTCTAATTTTTGAATTTCTGAATTTATGTGTTTTGAATTTCTGAATTTCTGATTAGGTTAATGAATTTTTGAATTTCTAATTAGGTTAATAAATTTCTAATTAGGTTAATCTGATTTCGATTTTGAATTTTTGGTTTTTAATTTATATTTCTGAGTTAGGTTGATATGATTTTGATTTCTGATTCTGATTTATATTTCTGAGTTAATATTGAGTTAATCTGAAGTTAGGTTAATCTAATTCTGATTCTGAATTTCTGATTTTTAATTTATATTTCTGAGTTAGGTTGATGTGATTTTGATTTCTGATTCATGATTTATATTTCATGATTTATAGAATGTCTTCTTCGGATGCATTGAGTAATACTCTTGAGAAAAGTACTCCATCGGAAGAACCTGTAGTCACTAATATTCAAACTACACAAGAGGCTCCTCAATCTCAACCTCAAGAACCCCCAACGGATACCGCAACTACTAATGAAGGAACGACAAACTCTACAAGTGGTGTTCGAAAGAGGAAGTTAACCTCTGAAGTGTGGAATCACTTCAAGATTGTGGAAATCAAGGGAAAATTAAAGGAACATGTTAATGCCTTTGTTATTGTTAATGTTGTTAATGTCTTTGGAGAAAAGGAACATGTTGTTAATGTCTTTGTTGTTGTTAATGCTTTAGAGACAAGGAATATGATGATTGATATGATTTTTTCATTTTTTCCCAATTTTTTTCAATTTTTTAATTTTTTAAAAATCCGCGGATATCCGTGGAGTCCCTGATCCCCAGCGGATACGGAGTCTCCGTTACCCGTGGCGGGGATGAGGACTGGATATGGAGGCGGCGGCGGGGGGCATGTCCCCGTCCCCGTGGGTACCCGTTGCCATCCCTATTCTACTCTACCCGCACCCCTATATGTAGTGAAGAAAGTGAGTGTTGAACTCACAATCTTTTTCTTATAAAAATTTGAAATAACCACTAAACTAGTTGATGATCATATTATTTGTAATTTTATGTTAGATTTCTTTAAGATTTTATTATTTTTAATTTTAATTTGAACTTAGTTTTTTATTTTCTATTTTATTAATATGTATGAAATTTGGAATGGTCGAATTTTATATTTGCTTAAAAAAATTTTTATTTTTCTGCGGGTAGGATCGGGTAGGGGGGTAAGGTTTAAAACTTTAGGGTGGGGATATAGTTAGGGTTGAAAAATTCTCAACCTGGGAATAAGATATAATAGAATTTTAAAAAAGTTTTCAACTCGCGGGTAGGATTAGAGTAGAGTCCAAACCCTACTCTACCCTATCCATTGCCAGGCCTATTCCCATGCCTATATGGTTAATTGGTTATTAGTTCTGTCTTATCCAACAATCTTGTACTTTATAACTTCATATCTTATCTAAAGTAACATTCTCAACCAATATATAACACAGGAACACGGATGTAGACAACATTTTCAAGTCTAAACTCCAAAGACATCGCAGGGAATTCTCCCCCTTTAGAATTATCTCATGTTTGATTACAAGAAAAGAATTATAACATCGGCCTTTTCAACTCATTGTAATATCTTATTTTCAACAAGATTCAAATTTTCTCTTTTTCTATTCTTCACTTCCCCTGTTCAATATTTCAACTTCACCTTCCTAAGAAAACAGAGGTGATTGTTTGGTCGGAGAGTGAGGTTGCACACGAAGAGAAATACAGACAGTGATGCAATAATTAGGTAAAGTATATTTTTTTATCTTTAAAGTTTATCAAAAATTTTAAAAATACTTTTAAATTTTATTTTGTTTCAATGTTATTTCAAAAATTTTCGATTTATATTAAATATATTCTTGACAGTTAAATTTTCCAAAATTATGACAATTATGTTTAATTTGATTGTATTGAAGGTTGTTCTTATAATATTAT
>NC_029792.2:17878495-17890852 GCF_000816755.2 Arachis ipaensis
GTAAATTTTAAAGACAAAAAATATATTTTATCATTTATTTTGATTTTTGACCCATTTTAGTAATTGTTGATTGCTTAAGAGATTCGGTTTAATTTTTTATGTAAAAAAAAGAAACATTTATTTTAGTTTAGTTCCATAACTACTAGGCATTCATCTTCACTCTATGCTTTAACCTAATATACCATCTAGCTTTTGTAGATCATAATTAACATAGATGCCATTCTTCTTGTAATAAACAAGATTATTAAAATATTGATGAAACTCTGTTTTCATGATCACATGTACAATTGAAAATGTAAACAGCCGAACGGAAGGCATAATTACCTTATTCCAATTGTACCTGTGCATCATTTTATTGAGGATAAACTACAAAAAAATCATTTGAATTATTTTAGTGTTAATAAAAATATTCCCGAATTTTGTTATCGATAAAATCGTTCTCAAATAATTTAAAACATGCCAAAAATGTTCAATCGTAAACAAATACTTGTTCAATTAACAAAAAACCGTGATGCGACTGATTTACCAATATCAAAATCTCACATGTCACATAAAAAATTTCGTTTGACACATTACCTTTTCCGATAACATATATATGACGTTTAAGTTTATAAATGTGCATTTCTATCATGTTTTTAAATAATTTGAGAATATTTTTGTCGATAATAAGATTTGAGAACATTTTTGTCGACAACAAAATAATTTTTGTGCAATTTTAGTGATTTACCTTTTGTTGTTGAATAACATTATTGCAGATTCTTTTGCAAGAGATACACTATTTCTGTTAGTGAGACTGGACATGTGCAGAGGTTTCATACTTTGCAATAGTTTAGGATGCAGAGGTTTCATTATTAGTAAGACTGGACATGTCTCAAAATTGATTAAACTTATATGTAATACATTTAGAACTTACAATTCTAATAATAATAGTAGGCTCACGTTATTTATACACATATGCATCCTGAATCTTCATGTACACACTAACTAAGGAAGTATCTCTTGAAACCAAGATTACTATAAATGATGTCTTTTAAAAGTTTAAACTGATAAGTAAAATTAATCATGTGTCGCGGGAGTTTGACCTGGTCCGCTGTTGGTGGTAGGAGATGGAGGAGAGAAGGGACGTGTCCTCCTTGAAAATACTGCAAAAGCCACATGGAAAAAAAAAAGAAAATTAATAATAATTATGGCTTTTTATATGTATACACCTAGAATGAATATACATAGATGTGTGGTGGGGTGTGCTCTCAATCATGCATGCGTACCTGGGGTAATTTGAGTGGAAAGGAGGATGAACAAATGAGCAAGTATGATTATTGTAAGCACAATGAAGAAACGGCAGAAGGAAGACAGTGAGAAAGAGACGATTCCCATATTGTTATTGTTGTATGGCAATGTGTGTCTTACTAGTATTATTTTATACACTCGTGAGAATTGCTATCTAGCGAGGTAACGTCTTTGGCGGGATTAATTTATGGTAAAAATTCATATGTAGTTGTCTTCAATTAAAATTAATAGTTAAAAATTGTTAGATAATTTAATAAATTTGACTTAAATTATTATTTAACAGTTTTTAAATATCAATTTTAAGCGAAGACAACTATTTACAAATTTTTACCAATTTTCTAAAAAAAAGAAGAGGCCGGTTGCATTGCAGCAAAGGCTACCTTGAGGTCAATGGCAAAGTCACCGGTCAAAGAATCTTCGTTGGTCAACATATGAAAGTTTAAATTTATGGAGGCCACTCAAATAAAGACGCCTGAAACGTTTTTTTTTTAAAATGTTTTCATGTTGTGTTTTAATTGGTTTCTGTATAATTTATTCGGTATTCTTCATTACATATTATTAAATTTCTCAAAAGATTTTTATTAAATATATTTAATACAAAACACATTGAATATAAATTTTTATTGAGTTTAAATTTTAAATAATTTTTAATTAAATTTTGAATATTTTTATTTTAAAGAGTTAGAATATTTTAACATCATTTTTTTTGTATCTTTTTAATTGAGTCTTTAATTTTTTAAATTATAAACCTTATTTATAATTAAGAGTAATGTTTTAACACCACCAATTAGTCACACATATAAAAATACAAGAACAATTCTATTGTCATAATTATAATCTAACTTTATAAGCAATACAATACAATGAAACTATATATAAGTAATATAACTAAATTTTATCTACATCTATAGTCACATTTCATAAATAATATAAGAGAAAAGGACAAATAGGTCTCTGACCTTTTGTCCTGCAGACATTTTTGTCACTGTAACACCCTACCACACAGAGCTTTACGCTTAAGTCGTAAAATAGAGGTGGTGTGGTATTACGACCTATAATAGCAGAAGAATTATAATATGCTAGGAGCCTTGAAGAATAGAGGAAATAGAAATCGCGAAATAAAAGCGCAACGCTCGAGAAACGAGTTAACTTGCGTGCTAAGAAAGCTACCGCTGTCAACTGTAAAGTAACCCAAAACAGAAACGGAGATTCAAAGATACAAAATAACGAGCTCCTGACTCAGCCTGCGAAGTCAAGACTGGCCGGAGAATATACACACATATATACATATATATACATACCCAAAACCCAAATGTACATAAACAAAATCCTGCCTCTCCAAACACCTCTAAGAGGATAAAAAAGAATATGTTATGTAGAGAGAAAGCTAAGTACATATATATACATCATAGCATAACAAATTAACCCAGTAACCACTCCGCTTCAAGAGTCCAGACGCCTAACGAGATGCCTCTCGACCTGCATCTGAAAAACAACAACATAGTATGGAATGAGAACCGAGGTTCTCAGTATGGTAAATGTGCCACACACATAATATATAAGGTCCTGAGAATGCCAAAGGCAATCCTAGAATGCCGACACTCAGATTATAGAGCTTAAAGTATTAAACAGAAGCCATAAAAGGTGGTTTACTAAGGATATTAAAACCTAACTTAACTTAACCTTAAATCTAAATCCCATTCTGCCATTCCTCCATACCTCCAACTCCATCATGCATTTCACAGCAGATAAACATATAAAGGCAAGCACAAGAAGGTTACAAATACTGCAGGTAACAATACACATTTAACATGGCAAGTACATTTAGGCACACTCAATTAAAGCACAAGCAAGTAATTCGAGCAATATGCATATGATGCATGCCTGTCCTATGGCTGATGAGGCTCATCTGTCGGTTATCCAGCCAACCCGAGCCAACCCGACAAGTCTGAATTGTCCTTAGACTGTCCCCCGACGTGCATCCCCAAGAGTCTATGCATAGTTTTTTCTCAAATAATCAATATTACTCAATGGGGGTAACATTCCCGGGAATTTATATAGTCCCCGGTCACACTTACGTCGTAGGGTCAACAGAGTATCGAGTTTTCAACCTGGTATACGTGGTGGCAAGCCACGGCACTTAATCCAGGGAATCTCGTATCTCAGATTATTCAAATTCATAAGCCATATAAATAATTCAATTATAATTCATCAACATCCACATCATTCTCAATCGCATCTCATTCATCATTATACGTCAATCATATTCAATCCTTATCCTTCATTATCACACCTCCCATTCCGTCCATCAATAGTTCTAATTCAAAACATAATTCATTCTTTTCCAAATGAATCAAACTTAAAACATGCTCATTTTCTTAATAACTCAAAATCAAACCACATAACCTTTGAATCTAAATCTTTTTAAATAATCATATAAACAAAATCTCTAATTTTTATAAAATTTCGGCAGCATCTCCTCTAAAACTCGGATTTCGCCACCCTTTTCGGGTCCAAACCTGTATTCTTTTCAATTCAACATACCCTTCCTCGTCATCATAACAATCACCACAATAAATCTACCTCAGATAAATAATTATACTAATACAATATTCAAATTCAACAACCAAAATTCAATTAAGAATCATAGTTCACAAATCCTAGGCTTTTAACACAAAATACCTCATTATCACAACAACCTCCACAATAGTTATACCTCAAATCAATAATTTTCCAAATCACCAGTTAATCAACAAGCACCAAACCAACCATGTTCATCAACAGGATACTAAGCATTAAATATACACATGCAATCCAACTTATCCTATGGTCATCTAGCCTAAGTTTTCACAGAACATTATATATTAAATGCAAGAAACCTAAACCATACCTTAGCCGATTCCCAAGTATTATTCCAAGACAATTTTCTTAAAAGAACACAGCCCTCAAAACCTCAACTAATCCGCTTCCTCCAAGTTCCAGTATTCACAATTTCGAGCTCCAATTATTTATTTTCAACCTAATACACATTCATAACACATATATATCCAATTTAATACTCAAAGCTCAAATTCAATTAAATTAAAATAAAATTATCATATCCTCACCTTACCCAAGCTTCACATAAGTAAGAGTGAACATTTTTCTCAAGCTAATTGGATCCTAAAACATCAGAAATAAAAAAATTCAACTTTCCTTCCTATATTTCGAAAATTGGGGGAAAAGAGTGGATGTGAATATTTAAGGGCTTACCTATGAAATTGTTCCGATAGAAACATAGAGCTCGACGCGGTGAACGTGTGGCCGCAAACGGTGCAGCGATTGGAGCTCGGACGGAGAAGTTACAGGACTTTGAGTTTTACCGTAAGGGTTCGCATGGCTTCTCTTCTCCTTATTATGCTTCAGCGTGATTCTGCTGATTGAGGAAGAAGAGAGGTTTTAATTCATTTAGTTGCTGGGCTGGTTGGACCCATGGGCCCGGTTTGAGCCCGGTTCAACCGGTTCAGCCCGTTCGGTCCAATCTTGGACCGATTTCTTCGAAATTAGTGTCAAAATTCTCGTTTCGATGAGCTCTATCCTAATTTGATATAATATTCGCGCTTTTAATCTTCCTTATTAAAAGCTAATTTATTGACTAATTATCTACTAATTTAATCGGGATTTACATCCTACCCACCTTATAAAGAATTATGCCCTCAAAATTCAAATTCAATTATCTGAAAAGAGATGTGGGTAGTCCTTTCGTATATCTGATTTGAGTTTCCAAGTGTATTCCTTAATACCAGCTTGACTCCACGTTACTCTTACCAATAATATTCCTCTCCTATGTAATCGTTTAATGCTGGTGTCTTCAATCCTTACCGGAATTACTGGAAGTGTTAGATCTTTCCTTACTTGAATCGGTTCCGGTTCCAGAACATGACTTGCATTAGGAGTATATCTCCGAAGCTGTGACACATGAAACACGTCGTACAAATTCGAAAGACATAATGGTAAGGCAATTCTATAGGCTACCGGCCCAATTCTCTTCAGGATCTCAAATGGTCCAATATAACGGGGATTTAGTTTCTTAGTCCTAATAGCTCTTCCCACTCCAGTGGTTGGTGTAACTTTCAGAAAGACATGTTTTCCTTCTTCGAACTCCCAAGGCTTTCGCCTCTGATCAGCATAGCTCTTTTGGCGGCTTTGGGCTATAAGCATTTGACTACGAATCTTCTTTATCTGTTCAGTGGTTTCGGCTATCATCTCAGGCCCTAACAAACTTCTTTCTCCAGTTTCATACCAACATAGCGGAGATTGACATTTCCTGCCATACAGAGCCTCATATGGAGTCATTCCGATGCTCGCATGATAGCTATTATTATAAGCAAATTCCACTAATGGCATATACCGATCCCAACTCGCCTGCTGGTCCAAAACACAAGCCCTTAGCATATCCTCCAATGTCTGAATAGTTCTCTCTGACTGACCATCCGTCAGAGGGTGATACGCAGTACTCAAGCTTAACTGAGTCCCAAATGCACGCTGAAAAGCTCCCCAGAATCTTGATGTAAAGCGAGGATCCCTGTCAGATATAATGGTAGAAGGCACGCCATGTAACCTGACAATCTCTTTGATATACATTCGAGCCAATTCCTCCATTGTGCAACTTATTCGGATAGGAAGAAAGTGAGCTAATTTTGTTAGTCGATCCACAACTACCCAAATAGCGTCACAACCAGATCGGGTTCTAGGCAACCCTATCACAAAATCCATTGCGATACTCTCCCATTTCCATTGTGGAATCTCTAAAGGCTGAAGGGTCCCTGATGGTCTCTGATGCTCAAGCTTAACCTTCTGACGCGTTAAATATTTAGACACATGCAATGTCACATCATTCTTCATTCCTGGCCACCAGAACATTGCTTTCAGATCTTGGTACATTTTAGTGCTCCTTGGATGAATTGAAAATCCGCTCTTATGAGCTTCTTTCAAGATACTCTGTCGCAGGTCTCCAATATCTAGCACAACAATCTGGTTCTTGAACCTCCACAAACCATCCTGTCCTTCTGACACTCTCCACCGTTTTTCTTGTTCAACTGTTGGTAATACCTTACGTAATACTTCACTGTCTCGATGAGCCTTCAGAAGTTGTGATTTAAAATCACTTGAAATCTGCAACTGACTCAAACACAAAATTCCAGATTCTTCTCTAATTCCCAAATTCAAACCTTGAAATGCCCTTAGTAATTCTTCTTCCCATAGCATCATCCAAGCTGCATATAAAGATTTCCGACTCAAGGCGTCCGCCACAACGTTCGCTTTTCCTAGATGATAATTCAATTCAATATCATAATTTTTCAGAAGCTCCATCCACCTCCTCTGACGCATATTCAACTCTTTCTGCTAAAAAAGATACCTCAAACTCTTATGGTATGAGAAAACATGAAACTTAACGCCATAGAGGTAGTGCCTCCAGATATTTAAAGGAAACACAACAGTAGCAAGTTTTAAATCATGTGTCGAATAGTTCATCTCATAGCCTTAATTGCCGTGAGGCGTATGCTACAACATTCTGGTGCTGCATCAGAACGCACCCCAAGCCCTTTAGTGATGCATCACAGTACACTTCAAACGGCTCACTTGGTTCAGACAATACTAACACGGGTGCAGTAGTCAATCTGTGCTTTATTGCTCAAAAACTCTCTTCACACTCTGGGTCCAAATAAAAAGTGTATCCTTCCTAGTCAACTTAGTTAAAGGTAAGGCGAGCTATGAAAGTCCCTTAATGAATCTCCGATACTATCCCGCCAAACTTAGGAAACTTCTAATCTCTATTACTGAAGTTAATCACTCCCATTTCATCACTGCTTCTACCTTAGCAGGATCAACATCTATTCCCTGCTTACTTACCACGTGACCGAGAAAATTTACCTCACTCTTCTAAAATTTGCATTTAGATAACTTAGCGTATAACTTCCTGTTTCTCAGAATTTGTAGCACAGTTCGCAAATGATCAGCATGCTCCTCTTCAGTCTTAGAATAAACAAGAATATCATCAATGAAGACAATAACAAACTTGTTCAGATACGGTCAGAAAATCATGTCCATATAATCCATGAATACTGCTGGGGCATTAGTTAACCCAAAAGACATCACTGTATACTTATAATGACCATAACATGTCCTGAAAGCAGTTTTTGGAATATCTTCATCTTTAACCCTTATCTGATGATACCTGGATCGCAGATCAATCTTAGAAAACACACATGCACCTTGTAACTGATCCATTAGGTCGTCGATTCTAGGTAGTGGATATTTATTCTTCATAGTAATCTTATTCAATTGCCGATAATCGACACACAAGCGCATACTTCCATCCTTCTTCTTTACCAGTAACACTGACGCTTCCCACGGAGAAACACTTGGTCGGATAAAATGCTTACCCAACAGATCTTCCAGGTGAATCTTCAGTTCAGTCATTTCTAAAGGAGACATCCTATAAGGAGTAATCAAAATTGGACCGGCTCCAGGCACTAATTCAATTGTAAACTCAACCTCTCGGTTAGGTGGAAATTCATTAATATCATCCGAAAATACATCTGGAAATTCACTTACAACTGGAATCTGCTCTGAGCTCTGATCATCACCTGACACTCCCGCAGTTAATAACATAATACCTTGACATTCAGTCCCAGAACAGTTTACTATCATAGAGTTCAAATAGTAACTATTCACCACAACCGGCGCTTCTGACCTTTCAGCATAAACTGTACTGACTTCTCAGAACAATCAAGCAAAACATGATTCTTAAATAACCAATCTCCCGACTATCACAGTGTCACCTGCCTGCAGGATACATCGTGTCCCCTGTCACCAATATTGAGCCTCACCTTGCAGTTGATAAGTTCCAAATTCAACCCATTGCTCCTCAGGAACCTGTTGAGCCTGCAACGCCCTTTCCATAGCCTGAATCCAATTATCTGCATCAGTGGGATTTGATGTTTCCCTAAAAGTCGAAGGGTGTACTTTCAAAAATATAGCAAGTGTCATAGGACCGTCCTCATCATTATTGTTCCCGTGATTACCCTGATTTATCTGATTACCAGTGCCTCAGCTGTTGCCTGCATAGCTACAACCATATTTCCCAGAGCAGCCATAAAGTCTATTGGATCATTCCCTACCGGGCTAGGAGTAACGGTGCCTATCCTACTTCTACCTCGCTCGCGACCGTGTCTGCGAGTCGACATCTGGTCCTTGTACACACTAAACAAGTGATATTAAGTTGATCATGCTTAATATTGCAAGTCTAATGCTTTAAGTTCCAAATGCATGCTCACAAATGTTTATGCCATATATATCAATCAGATATCCTAATAGCACATACACACATACAGAGAATGCACAGAAGTACAATCAGTCCGTCTTTTAGGCTCTATAGGAACGAACTGCTCTGATACCATAATGTAACACCCTACCACACAGAATTTTATGCGTAAGTCATAAAATAGAGGTGATGTGGTATTACGACCTCTAAAATAAAATGTATATATAAAATAGCAGAAGAATTATAATATGCTACGAGCCTTGAAGAATAGAGAAAATAGAAATCACGAAATAAAAGCGTAACGCTCAAGAAACGAGTTAACTTGCGTGCTAAGAAAGCTACCGCTGTCAAGTGTAAAGTAACCCAAAACAGAAACAAAGATTCAAAGATACAAAATAATGAGCTCCTGACTCAGCCTGCGAAGTCAAGACTGGCTGGAGAATATACACACATATATACATATATATACATACCCAAAACCCAAATGTACAAAAACAAAATCCTGCCTCTCCATACACCTCTAAGAGGATAAAAAAGAATAAGTTATGTGGAGAGAAAGCTAAGTACATATATATACATCATAGCATTACAAAATAACCCAGTAACCACTCCGCTTCAAGAGTCCAGACGCCTAACGAGATGCCTCTCGACCTGCATCTGAAAAACAATAACATAGTATGGAATGAGAACCGGAGGTTCTCAGTATGGTAAAAGTACCACACACATAATATATAAGGTCCTGGGAATGCCAGAGGCAATCCTAGAATGCCGACACTCAGATTATAAAGCTTAAAGTATTAAACAGAAGCCATAAAAGGTGGTTTACTAAGGATATTTAAACCTAACTTAACTTAACCTTAAATCTAAATCCCATTCTGCCATTCCTCCATACCTCCAACTCCATCATGCATTTCACAGACAGATAAACAGATAAAGGCAAGCACAAGAAGGTTACAAATACTGCAGGTAACAAATACACATTTAACATGGCAAGTACATTTAGGCACACCCAATTAAAGCACAAGCAAGTAATTCGAGTAATATGCATATGATGCATGCATGTCCTATGGCTGATGAGGCTCATCTGTCGGTTATCCAGCCAACCCAAGCCAACCCGACAAGTCTTAATTGTCCTTAGACTGTCCCCCGACGTGGATCCCCAATAGTCTATGCATAGCTTTTTCTCAAATAATCAATATTGCTCAATGGGGGTAACATTCCCGGGAATTTATATAGTGCTCGGTCACACTTACGTCATAGGGTCAACAGAGTATCGAGTTTTCAACCTGGTACACGTGGTGGCAAGCCACGGCACTTAATCCAGGGAATCTCGTATCTCAGATTATTCAAATTCATAAGCCATATAAATAATTCAATTATAATTCATCAACATCCACATCATTCTCAATCGTATCTCATTCATCATTATACGTCAATCATATTCAATCCTTATCCTTCATTATCACACCTCCCATTCCGTCTATCAATAGTTCTAATTCAAAACATAATTCATTCTTTTCCAAATGAATCAAACTTAAAACATGCTCATTTTCTTAATAACTCAAAATCAAACCATATAACCTTTGAACCTAAATCTTTTTAAATAATCATATAAACAAAATCTCTAATTTTTATAAAATTTTGGCAGCATCTCCTCTAAAACTCGGACTTTGCCACCCTTTTCGGGTCCAAACCTGCATTCTTTTCAATTCAACATACCCTTCCTCATCATCATAACAATCACCACAATAAATCTACCTCAGATAAACAATTATACTAATAAAATATTCAAATTCAACAACCAAAATTCAATTAAGAATCATAGTTCACAAATCCTAGGCTTTTAACACAAAATACCTCATTATCACAACAACTTCCACAATAGTTATACCTCAAATCAATAATTCGCCAAATCACCAATTAATCAACAAGCACCAAACCAACCATGTTCATCAACAGGATACTAAGCATTAAATATACACATGCAATCCAACTTATCCTATGGTCATCTAGCCTAAGTTTTCACAGAACATTATATATTAAATGCAAGAAACCTAAACCATACCTTAGCCAATTCCCAAGTATTATTCCAAGACAATTTTCTTAAAAGAACACAACCCTCAAAACCTCAACTAATCCGCTTCCTTCAAGTTCCAGTATTCACAATTTCGAGCTCCAATTATTTATTTTCAACCTAATACACATTCATAACACATATATATCCAATTTAATACTCAAAGCTCAAATTCAATTAAATTAAAATAAAATTATCGTATCCTTACCTTACCCAAGCTTCACATAAGCAAGAGTGAACATTTTTCTCAAGCTAATTGGATCCTAAAACATCAGAAATAAAAAAAATTCAACTTCCCTTCCTATATTTCAAAAATTAGGGGAAAAGAGTGGCTGAGAATATTTAAGGGCTTACCTATAAAATTGTTTCAGTAGAAACGTAGAGCTCTACGCGGTGAACGTGTGGCCGCAAACGGTGCGGCAATTGGAGCTCGGATGGAGAAGTTACGGGACTTTGAGTTTTACCGTAAGGGTTCGCATGGCTTCTCTTCTCCTTATTATGCTTCAGCGTGATTCTGCTGATTGAGGAAGAAGAGAGGTTTTAATTCATTTAGTTGCTGGGCTGGTTGGGCCCACGGGCCCGGTTTGGGTCCGGTTCAACCGATTCGGCCCATTTGGTCCAATCTTGGGCCGATTTCTTCGAAATTAGTGTCAAAATTCTTGTTTCGATGAGCTCTACCCTAATTTGATATAATATTCGCGCTTCTAATCTTCCTTATTAAAAGCTAATTTATTGACTAATTATCTACTAATTTAACTGGGGTTTACAGTCACTGACCATTGAAAAATACTTTTAAGTCCCTGACCTTCACAAAACTTGGACAGATCAGTCCCTCCGTCCAAATGCCTCCGTCAGGGACTGATCCGTCCAAATTTTGTGAAGGTCAGGGACTTAAAAGTATTTTTCAATGGTCAAAAAGAAGCACGTCACCAAATAATTTATCATCCGAATTATATATGAATCAAATTGATAATATGAGGGCTAACACTACAAAAATCGATAACAAGGTTAGGGACTTACAAAACCTTTCTTAAGATCATAGGAAAAAAAAACGTTTATATTTGTGTGATATATAAAACAATTATCATATTATTATTATTATGGCTGAAATTTCGATCCAATCCATACTAAACTCATTAGATCAAATTCGATATTCGCACTTTTTATGTTTGGATCAGATATCAAATATATCCATAAAATAAAAAATATTAAAAAATTTTATTTTTATAAAAAAAGTCAATAATTTTTTTTTTGTTTACTTTTATAAACATATTTACTTCTATCTGATTAGAGTGTGGATCTGATTCGATCCAATCCGATCATCTTATAGATCAGATCATATCCTCAAATTACAAATCAGATACGGATAAATATTGTGGATTTATATGGATATGATCTAATCTATGAACACCCCTAACTACTACTATAGGTTCATTGTTGCAAAATAATGCTTCTTTTATTATAAACCATTATTAGATCTTAATTACCATTAAAACAACTTAATTGTCAACAAAGAGATAATACTTATTAGTCTCTGAAATTATGTTATTTGAATCCATATTTGTAAAAACCGAACTGGATCGGCTGGTTCGACCGAAAAACTAGTGAATCGGACTAGAACCGAATCCTAGTTCGGCTCGATTTACTTCTTGGACCGTTTAAAGAATAAAACCGGTAAGAATCAGTGCAA
>NC_029792.2:17890908-17891431 GCF_000816755.2 Arachis ipaensis
ATATAAATTAATTATTTTTTTATTTATAAAAATTTTAAGATTGTTTTATATATATATATATATATATTGATGAATGTGATATATTTTTTTATGTAAATAATCTTTTAAAAAAAATCTAATAGTTAATTTATTATCTTTTTTGTTTTAGTCTAACTTAAATGTTTTTTATTGTTTCTGGAAAGAAAATCTTTTGAGGAATTTAATAATGTGTGATGAGGAACACCGAATAAATTATACAGAACCCAATTAAAACACAACATGAAAACATCTTTAAAAAAAGACGTTTTACGCATCTTTATTGAGTGGCCTCCTAAATTTATAACTAAATTTTTGGAAGAATTGGTCAATTAATAATATCACAGTAAGCCAAATTAACCAGCAACCTTTACATTAGATGATTAGAGTATACGTTTTACTATAAAATATATTTTATAAATGTATGAAACAATATAGGAAAAAATCTATAAATACAAAATAACTGATTTTGTAGTTATTCTTTTATTAACAAAATGTTTTTGTAAAT
>NC_029792.2:17891475-17892000 GCF_000816755.2 Arachis ipaensis
CTTTACTAATTTTACAACCAAAATGTGCCACATATCGCTCTCTCATTGTAATTAAAATTAAATATTTTCCTCCAAAATTAAAGAATTTTTTCCTCTTTTATACTAATTTTACAACCAAAATGTGCCACATGTCACTCCCTCATTGTAATTGAAATAAAATCTTTCTCTCCAAATTAAAAAGTTCTTTCCTCCTCCATACTAATTTTACAACCAAAATGTGCCACATGTCACTCCCTCATTGCAATTGAAATCAAATATTTCCCTCCAAAATTAAAGAGTTCTTTCCTCCTCCATACTAATTTTACAACCAAAATGTGCCACATGTCATTCCCTCATTACAATTAAAATCAAATATTCCCCTCTAAAATTAAAAAATTCTCCCCTCCTTCCTCTTTCTTTTTGTATCTCTCTCATTCCTTCAATCACTCTGTCTATTTTATATATCATTATCAATATCAATGACTAATTACTAATTTGACAATCAACTTTGCAACATAATATTTTTAATTACATTAAATTAAAATT
>NC_029792.2:17892041-17901855 GCF_000816755.2 Arachis ipaensis
ATTTTTACTCTATATATAATTTATATAGTAATTTAGTAATTTGACAAATCAAAATATGTCGTCCGATATTCTTTTATTACAATTAAAATAAAATTTTTTCTTCCAAACTTAACAAACTCTCACTCTTATTTTCATTCTTCATCTTTATCTTTCTCTCTTTTCTCTTATTTTCTATTTTTCTACCTTTCTGTTCTACAGAAAACAAAATTAACAAATGCTAGTAAAAAATAAATAACAAATAAAATTATGTCAAAATTTTAAAAAATAAATATAATAAAATAAAAATCGTTGGATTTATGTTACTTTTTTCTAACTATTTATTTTTTGTGCACCAACTTTTGTACAAAACAATAAAGCATCAAGAAAGAGTTAATATTCAAAATGACTCCTGAAATTTGACTTTTGACGCAATTTAGTCATTAAACTTTCAATTGATTCTAATTGTATCCTAAAATTCTGACTTGTGCCTCAATTTGGCTCTTCCGTCGTTTTATGTCACCGAAAAACTGACTTGATAATTTTAATTGACACCTGACACTGTCAAAATGACGTCGTTTAACTCTTGGCGCCGAAAATATTTAGAAATGATGTTGTGTGACATGAGAAGGGGTTTAAACAAAAACCCAAACGTTAATTACTTCAAAAATAAAACTCCAATTGATCTTTCTTCTTCCTCCTCCTCCCCTCGTATACGTACCCTCAGAGAAGAACCATGGTTGTCGCTGTAACTGAAGTTTGAAACTTTTATTACTTGTTTCTCACCCTCCCCTGCTCCTATTGTGAAGACGAAGTATTTGGGAATCACCATTTCTTCAAAAACAGGTAAGTAACTAAATCGTTGCTCTCAATATACCATGCTCTATATATTTTTCGCAAAATGTTGGTTGAGGTTTATTTTTTGTTTTTTTCACTCTACTTCAACACAGTGAAACTTTGGGGGACTTTGGTTGATTATAGTCATTGGTAATGGTATAATTATCGCATGCTAGGGTTTTTTTTTGTATGTATGTGGTTATGATCAACTGAATCTTTCAATTTTTTGTCCATTTAAACAGTCATTGATTCTTCATATTCCATTTTTAAATGACAATCTTACTCCTTCATATCTCTTTTAATTTTCTGTCCAATATTTTTCGGTTGAAATTACATATATTTATTTACCGAAGCAACCATTGTTAGAATAATTGTATTACTCCTTGATCAATTTAAAATGACAATTTTATTCTTTCATGTTTCTCTAATAGTATTACTGTACTTCACAGATGGAATACAATTACATAAATTACATATATTTAGACAATTGTATTACTGTAGCAACCATGATTCTCGTATAAGTTTGTCATTTTAAATTATTAGAGCAATGTAGAAGGAATATAATTACTGTACATGACAGAAATCTTGTAAAAACAGTTGTGAAAGTTCTTATTATTGTAGAAAATTGGTCTTGGTAGAATTCATTTGTATTGAAATGAGAAAGGATTGCACGAGACAGATTGGATTTAAACTAGACACCTTTAACAAAATACTCTACTCTAAAATTCAAGTTTTAACACCTCTTTTTTTAATGGTTGCCAGAACACTTTTAATTGATTAACTTATTCATATATTAGAACTAGGCCCTAATTGAATTGTTTGTAATCTGAATTATTGTTTTCAATATATTGAAGTTAGTGTTGTTTTTAACCATTGTGTCTTTTTGAATCTTATTTATAGATGGATGAAGGTATAACTATTGTGTATCATTATGGAGATAGTTTTGTCACCAAACTAAATGGCAGTTTGGTTTATGATAATGATCACACTGATGAGTTGAATGGGTTGGATGAGGATTTACTAGATGTATTTTCACTGAGATTACTACAACGTTCTAGGTTATGATAACATGGTTGAGTGTTGGTGGCTTGTTCTTAGTAGAGTTGAATGGCAGTTTGGCTTTCTTCTGCTAGACTAAAAAAAAGTGGTGGTACAAACACAGGATACTGGCAGCAAGATAGCCTATATAAGCCTCGATAACAGTTATGGCAGTGACAGTGACTCACATGACTCCTACGAATCTGCAGAAGATAGCCTATATAAGCTTGGACTACAAGACAATTCTATTGAATCAGATATTGAAGGTAGCCTATCTGGAGCAAGGTTGAGAGAATTTAAGTTGAAGCATGTTCCAGGTGCTTCCTAGAAGAAAGGCAAGGAAAAAATAGCGGATGAAGATAACGGTCTTGTTGTGGAGAATTCAGATGAAGAAGTAGATTGGTTGCAAGTGTTGGGCAACAGAGGAAACAACCAAGAATCTTATGATGCATATGATCCAATTTACGATGATTCTGATAGAAACGACTCTTGGAAGTTTGAAGAATTGAAAACCCCCAAACTCAGATGAGGAATGGAGTGATGATGATGTTGATATTGATGACACGTTTCCAATCTTCTCTGAAGGGGCCGATTTGGTCAACTAAAGCTTCAAGTTGGAATGAATTTCAATAACAAGAATGAATTTATGGATGCTGTGAGGGAATTCATCATTCATGAGGATAGAGAGATTAAATTTAGAAGGAATGAGAGCTACAGAGTCAGAGTTATATGCAAGCGAACAACCGGAGGAGATGAGGATATGGTTAGATGTCCATTGGTTGCTTATGCATCCAGAGATTCTGAGGAGACATGCTGGCAATTGAAAACCTTTAATAATGAACACATATGTCCAAGGATGAGCAAAAAATAGGGCTGCCAACAGGAAATGGCTTGCTGGCAAGTTGGTTAAGAAATTGAGGAGGTATCCAAACTTAAAGCATAGTGAGGCTAGGAGTGCTGTGCTCTAACTTGTTGTAAACGCCTCCTTAGAGTCCTTTCAGGTTCAGGGTCAAGATCAAAGAGAGGTTCTTTATCTCTGTTCCTGCTCATAAATAAGAAGGAGGAATGCAAGAAGAAAAGAAGAAAAGGATTCTCTATGTTAGAGTATAGAGGTCCTTTGAGAGAGTTAGAAAAGAAGAAAAGAAAAGAAAGATATCTTTTGAGTTAAAGGAGTTTTCAAAAAATAAATAGAAAAAGAAAAAGAAGATTTTTAAAAATAGAAGAGAGAGAAATAGGTAAGAATTTTCGAAAAAGGAGAGGGAGAAAGAAGTAGAAAGTTTTTGAAAATAGAAGAGAGAGAAAGAAGAATTAGAGAGATACCAAACTTTCAAAATTAAAATAAGATAAAACAAGTAACTAACCTACTAATACGATTTGAAAACAATTCAAAAGATTTGATTTTTAAATTTAATTTTAAAAGAAAGTAAAGATTTGAAATTTAAAAGTTTTAAATTTAAAAAGAAGATAAGATAGGAAGGACTTAAAGTAAGAAGATATGATAAAGATTTGAAAAAGATTTGCAAAGATAAGATTTGAAATTTGAAAAAGATTTGATTTTGAAATTTGGAATTTGAATTTTAAATTTTGAATTTTTGAAATTGAAATTTAAAAATTGAAAATAAGATAAGATAGGATTTTTGAAATTTAAGGAAAGATAGAAGGATAAGATATAGATTTGAAAAAGATATGAAAAGATAAGATTTAAAATTCAAAATTTAAACTTTACTAACAAGAAAATACAAACTCAGAAATTTTAAATCAAGATAGGGAAAGTTAGTCAAGATTTTCAAAAAATTAAAGCAAGATAAAAGAAATTTTTTTTTGAATTTCGAAATTTAAGGAAAAAGAAAAACAATTAAGTGACACCAAACTTAAAAATTTAAGATCCAAGGACACCAATTTGTGAAAATTAAAGGAAAAACAATTAAGAGACACCAAACTTAAAATTTTTAAGATCAAACAAGAAAAATTATCAAGAACAATTCGAATACCAAGATGAACACTCAAGAACAAATTCGAAAATTTAAAGAAAAGATGAACACAAAAAGGGACACCAAACTTAAAAACTGATACAAGACTAAAACAAAGAAAAAGGTTACCAAAGAAAAGAAAAGGTTTTGAAAATTTTTTGAAAAAGAAAACAAAAGACACAAACAAAAGAGCAAATAAACCTTAAAAAGTACCTAATCTAAGCAACAAGATAGTCCGGTAGTTTGTCAATCTCAGAACGATCCCTGGCAACGACGCCAAAAATTTGGTGCGCAAAATTGAACTCCGGACAACTGAACTGGCAAGTGCACCGGGTGGTCTAAGTAATACCTCAGGTGAGTGAGGGTCGAATCCCACAGAGATTGTCGGATTGAGCAAGCAATGGCTATCTTGTAAATCTTAGTCAGACAATTAGAAAAGATGGTTGTTTGTTAAGAAGCATAAACGAAATAATAAAGAACAAAATACCAAATTAGTGTAAAAGCAATGATGGATAATTAGTTAAGGCTTCGGAGATGCGTATTCTTTCCAGATTAACTTTTTTACTGTCTACTTCAACACGAACGATTCATTCAATGGCAGCCATAATTGACTAACACATGTAGCATCTTCATCAAGTTAGTCTCTTCTGAACCATAGCAGTCCACCATATCCTAGCAACTCATGTAGCATCCAAATCAAGTTAACTCATGGCTTCCCACTATAGTCGAAGGTGAAGACCTAAGCAATCCACTCATCTTCGCGATCCTACTCAAAACGCCACAGACAAGGTCGGATCTTCCAGATCAGGGAACGCTGCTTTTCATACTCTAGTCTTAATGCCACAGAAACCTCAGTAACCCATGGTCAACGAGATTATATGTCACATATCCAAAGTCGCCGAAGCACGCTCTTGGAATCCGCAGTGCATTCTCTACCTTGTGGTTCAATGCTATCCGGGCAAGACTCACACGGAACCCATGTAGAACAAGGATGATTGTCATAGGTCATCTTCAATTCATGATATGAAGGACGAAAATACATAAGAGAATGGAATCAAACGTGTATTGAAATAGACCAGTAATGTTATTAATCCATGAGAATCAACAGAGCTCCTAAACCTAACTTAGGAGGTTTAGTTGCTCATGCTCTACAGAAAGTAAAACATGAAAAGGTAAAAATAAGGCAGAAGATCCTAAACATGGGTGATCTTTCCTTTTAAATACTAATCTAATGACTAAGAAGTACAAAAAGTATGACATACTAGACTAGAGGTGCGAAAATCCATCCTTGGGCCCACTTTGGTTGAGTACTTGGGCTGAGCTTGGCATCCAACTTTGAGGAATGGGCGTTGAATGCCCATTAGGGGGTGATTGGCGCTGCCTTGTGTCTTGGTGGGTGTTGAACGCCAGGAATGGGGTGGTTTTTGGGCGTTCAACGCTGGCTTGTCTCCTTGAGGCGTTGAACGCTAGCCAGGGGGTAGCTCCTTGGCGTTCAACGCCTAGTATGGGCAGGCTTCTTCAAAGAAAAGTATAAATAATTATATATTTTTGGAAAGCTCTGAAAGTTAGCTTTTCAACGTCGTTGAGAACTCCTCATTTGAACCTTTGTAGCTCCAGAAATGCTCATTTGAGTACATGGAGGTCAGATTCTAACAACATCTGCTATGCTTTTCCTTGCCTCTGAATCAGACTTTGCCAAAGCTCCTCAATTTCAGCCAGAATTTACCTGAAATCACCATAAAACACAACAACTCATAGTAGAATCCAAAAATGTGAATTTTGTACTAAAATCTATGAAAACATAATAAAACTTAAACAAAACATAACTAAAACAATATGAAAATGATGCCAAAAAGCATATAAAATATCCGCTCATCAGACTTTCGGGTATCATAGTCATGTTCAAATATAACAACACCCCTGCGATGTGTACACAAGGAAGCCCAAACGACTGCATGCACTGACAGGAGCAACTGAATTCTTCGTCTTCCTCAACCCATGCCACAACCCATGCTCTGTACTTGCAGTATATCGCAACCTCAAACAATATACAAGCACTAGTCTTCTTGCTGGACTCAACTTTGATATTGCTGGCTAGCATTAGCACAATTCCCAAAATAGTTCAGAAACCTCTTTCATATAAACCGTCCCTGCAAACTGCTTAATGGCTTCAAGTTTTGTTT
This sequence comes from Arachis ipaensis, assembly GCF_000816755.2. Lineage (NCBI taxonomy): Eukaryota > Viridiplantae > Streptophyta > Magnoliopsida > Fabales > Fabaceae > Arachis > Arachis ipaensis. The sequence continues at coordinate 17,898,046 of NC_029792.2, forward strand.
TTACTACAGGATCCCCATATGCAAACTTATAATCTGCACCACTTGTCTTCTTCTCATGAACTCGAGATAGTATTGAAAGTGCTCCAAAAGTTCTCTCAAATTGTACCTGTTATGTATAAATTCCCTATCTGCATATTTAACGCCTCGCACCTCAACATTGTCTTCAGTTCTGCAAAGAAATTTTCCCGATATGCGCATTAGACCACGAATGCTTCCTTGCATACATGTAAGCTAACCATGGATGGTGCTCTAACCCGAACTCTGCCATACTATCCTTCTATATTCTCTCAAATTCATCAACCTCAAGATCTCCCATCAAGCATAAACAAAATTTTTGAAAAAACCCAACCGTCTAACCTTAACAGTGTCATTCCTTAATAAATGCTAGCTGCACAACCTATGATGTGCACCAGGAAAAATTGTACTAATCACACTCTTCATTGTAAGATCCCCATCCGTCATGACGGACTTCAATGCTTTTCCTTTCATTGCCTCAAGAAATGACCACAACAACCACACGTAGGTATCTTCGCCTTTTTTTTGTCTGATAGATTGGATAACCCCCAATCCTAGGTCACACTCACACACACCACACCTACACACACACAAGGGTTCTATCTACGGCTTGGCTATCGCCAAGATTCGAACCCAGATGCAACATATGAAAAGGCAATGCATATAGCCACTCAATCAAAGCCTCAGTTGCAGCCATCTTTGCTTTTATTATTCAAAATCGTGCAACCGAACACCACAGTCCTCATATGATGGTCCACCCCTGAGAATATTACCAACGGGTATTTGTATTTATTCAGACTGTACGTTGCATCAAACCCCAAACATCCCCAAAGACACTACAGTTATAATGACTTGTGCCGTCATGCCAAAAAAGATTTTGAAGCCTCTTCTCACCATCCAGCGAGTGCTTCCAAAACATTTCATAATCATTACTCCTTAAACCAGACAAAAACTTCAATGTGGTCTCAGCATCTATCGCACTAGCCCGCCTTTGCTTCTCTATTGCATTATAGTTATCCTTTATTTCAAACCAAACCGTCTCGCAACCCCTTGACTGATTGGAAAAAGCGTGGAATATCGTTGGCACTCGCAACCCATCTTTCCTTATCGAATTGATTTGGTGCAAATCACCTTCCTTTACTGATCTGTGTGACCACATCAGTCCCCTAAACCTCGCATCCAGCATGACATAATTGTGGTTATCACAAAATTGTTCAACATACCATCGCCCACTAGTATCATCAACATGCACCTTTATCCGAGCTTCACACTCGCATCATGTGATTGGTCGAGGAACCACTTTCCTGCCTCACCACTGCATGTGTTTCCCCTCTCACTCTCCTTGCCTCGAGCAAACGAATATCCGCTAAATGATTTCACCATCCGTCCCATGCTTTGTTCTGTGCTCCACTTTCGACCTCCTTACCAAGAATTTCTTTATGCGACCGTATTCGTTATAGAAATCATAAGCAGCTTGAAAATTTATAAACTCAGTCATAAGGATGTCCTTTGCAGTCACGGATGAAAAATCAATTGCAGCGAACGACCCAATCCCATTAACAATTATCGCTGATTTTTCTACTTCTATCACTGCAGCTCCTTTTGACAACTTCATTGCTTCTGTTTCCTCCGTAGGAACGGTGTCACCATTCATCCCATCTTTCCCAACCTAACACACAACATAGGCCATGAGTTATACCAAGCTTGGACCAACACATGGGCTCAACAACATACTCTGGACAATAACAAATTATAAACTTCACAAATCAACAAACACATACACTTGCAGTGCATGGACTCGGTGAAAATTAGAGGACACCTCATAGCTTTGTTCTGCAAAGCCATTCACCTGAAACAGTTCAGATATCACAATAAATGAAACTTGGCATTATCAATCGATCACAATCAAAACCTAGCATTATTGTACTAATGATCCAAAACAAAAATACCCAACGAAGCCTAAGTCAAAACCCCTTTGATGCACAACAAATGAAACTTCTCATTGATCTTTTCTGCTTCCACAATGATATCACGCACGTAAGTAAAGACCTTATATATATGTCGAATCCATCTCCAGTTCATAAATAAAAATACAACAATTTGAATACATCTTTTAATAATTTCAAATTTGTGTATATAAGACATGAGGCAACGATAACAATATATGATGGAAGCTTGAGAAAGTTAAAACTTTAGTCATCATAGTCATATAAACTAGAGATAGCGTACCGTGTGGAAAAGTAATGGAAATTAAAGACAAATGTATTATTTATTTAATTGATTAATTGATTGAACACATTTCATTAATTTTCTATCAATTTCTCTTTTTTGTTTTTAGTTTTAATCTCAATAAATTAATAATAGCAATTACATTACATACATAACAAATCAGACATTTAAACCCTAAATCTTTCTACCCATATTACACACTATAAACATTGCAACATGAAAATTGTCGTCCTTGCAAAACCACTGCCAAGGCACGATCACCCCAATTGAAACCATTTTCGGGAGCATACCTTCACCATGGTTCCGAACAGATTAGTGCTGATGTGACCCTAAATAACTAAAGACGATCGACACAACGTACCTGTGACGCTGGTTGTCCCATGTCTTCCATTGCCTCCCTTGTGGTGAACCTCATCGCGGCCAAGGCCCGATCTACGCCTCTGCTTCGGCGGCTTTCAACCCCTCGCTCTCCTTCGTTGTGCAACACCGTCTGCTTCTCAATGGTCTAAACGAAGCTTTCCCCTCCCCCAACCTAATTTAACTCTACCTATTAATGAGCTTCTATTTAGAATTTTGATCTAATGAAATTGAGGTGATTAACCGTAAAAACTTTTAGTTGGTAAATAATTTAGTAATTTATACCCAAATTGCTACAATTCCTTATTTGTGAATCGACCCCGGTGTTTCTGATTATTTTTATTCACTACCTAGTCCTTCAGATTATACTTTTTCCACACAAAAAAACTCCTTCTAACAATAGTACAATACTACTATTACTAAATATACGACTACTACTAATACTCTGCTATTACAGCATTACTATTGTTGCTGCTAATAATAGTAACACAGTTGCTAATAATACAAACAAGATTAAGGATTATAAATACTCAATAATAATAATAACAATAATTTAAAGACCAACAAAATTTATCATTTTTATTAGTATTTTTAGTCATGAATCTAATTATTTTAGTCTAGTTATCTCTAACAACATATTTTAATTCATATTTTTAAACATTGATAGCTAACTGCTGGCTAAAAATAATAAATTCTTCTGGTTTTCTAGTATTTCTCTAATAATAATAAGGATTTTTTATAAACAAATAAAATAAATATAAAAGATGACATATTCAAAAGATAAAAATTAATATAATTTATTATGATTTGAATTATATTGCTTTATTTTTAATTAACAGTTTAATTCAATCTCATTAAAAAATTAAAATTTTATTGTATTAATTTAAATTTAATTTCTAAGTTGACGTGAGTTGATACAACGTTAATCAATAAAATTTAATATTTATAAATTCTTACAATTTCTACATCACCTAAAGCCACAATTTCTATTTATTAACACTACAATCTTATTAATTAGCACTACAACCTCTCTCCTCTTTTCAAAACTTTTAAAAATTAAATGTTAATGATAAGTATTCTTTTGGTCCCTAAGATTTGGGTCGAAATCAAAATCGTTACTAACCTTTTTTTATTCAAAATAGTCCTTAACATTAAAATTATTTTTGAAATAATCCTTTTGACCATTTTACCCTAATCTCGCTAATCCTA
>NC_029792.2:17902057-17913598 GCF_000816755.2 Arachis ipaensis
CTTTTCCGGCGATGGTTTTAGAGAACAGGAGCAACAACAACGACGATTTTAATGGTGGTAGCAGTGGAGGTAGAAAAGGATAAACAGAGCTCAGATATCCTCTTCTTTCCCTTTTTGACAAGCTCGCGCACTCTCTTCCTCTCTTCTCAGTCTCTCTTTTCACTAACCCAACTAGCAGGAGTGATGGCAAATTTTCTCATTGCATTTGCCCAACTTTCCAGTTTTTCTCTTTTTTTCTTCTTCTTCTCCTCTTTCACTAAGCTCATTCCATCTCTCTTGTCTCTTTCTCTCCTAATTTCTCTTTCTTTCTTTCTTTCAAAAAAATATGAATGTTGTGTTGGTGGTGCTGTTATTGTTGTTGTTGAATTTGAAGGATTAGGTTGCAATGGATGATGTTGTTGGTGGTGTTATTCTTGAATTTGCATGTTGTGTTATTGGTGATAGATGAAATGGATAGTTGTTTAAATTTAAATGCTACATTATTGTTGTTGTTGTTAAATGATGTGTTTTTGAATTTGAATGCTAGTACTTGGTGGGAGTAAGGGTGGTGGTGGTGGATGATGGAATAGAGTCAGAACAAAGACAAGGGCATTTTTGTTCAAAAAAATTTTAAAAAATGATTTTAATTCAAAATACAATGTTAAAGACCATTTTTTAAAAAAAAATAAAGTTATGGATGATTTTGATTTTGATTCTAAATTTTAGAAACCGAAATAGTACTTATTCCAAAATTCTATTTGAATCTAATATAATCTTCAAGAAAAAATAAATAATTTTAAAGTCTAATACAAATTTGAGTTAGACTGAATTAAAAAATAAATTTAAATTGATGACATACGAATTATATTTTTTTAATAAAATTAAAGTGATACAATTCGAATTAAATTAAAAAAATCAAAATCAAAACAATACGATCTAAATTGTAACATATTATATCAATTTTTTATTTTTTAAATCAATTCAAACTGTACCACAGAATATGAATTTATTGTTAGCATATTATTATTATTATTATTATTATTATTATTATTATTATTATTATTATTATTATTATTAGAGTAAAATATATTTTTTGTTCTTAAAGTTTGTCAAAAGTTTTAAAAATATCTCAAAGTTTTATTTTGTCTAAAAGATTTTTTAGTTGTATTAAATATACCTCTGACAACTAAATTTTCAAAAAAAATTAGGACTAATTCAGCAGCAATACATGACAACTATCTCTAATTTGCTTTGTTGGGTTATTCTTATAAAATTGTTGCTGAATTGATCCTAAGTTTTTTGAAAAATTAGCCGTTAGGAGTATATTTAATATAATCGAAAACTTATGGGACAAATTGAAACAAAATAACTCTTATGAGTATTTTTTAAAACTTTTAGTAAACTTCAAAAACAAAAAAATACTTTACCCGTATTATTATTATTAAATAGTAATAGTAGTAGTATACTTTTTTTTTGTTGCCCACGATATCCTCCAACCCGTCAGGCTAAAAACTAATCCGTCACGAATTTGAGCTCCATTTACAGGTATGCCGTTGACCAATGAGTTGCTGCACGCACAAAACGAAATTTGAACCCCAACATTTAGTTAAACGGACGAGTAAGCTAACCATTCGACTAATACAAGTTTGTTATAGTAGTAGTATATTTAGTGGTAGTATTGTATAAACAATGCACTTAAAATTCCACTTTGTGTGCATCAGGCTTGATATGGTCATTTCGTGGGCAATTGGCTGGAGATGCAATGTAAATTCATTTTGTGGAAGGAGACCGCAAAATGAAGTTGTGCGAATTTAAAAATCTTTTCTGCCGAACGTATTCTGATAATAAATCATTTTTTGTTATTTATTTAAAAAAAGGCGAATAAATTGCCAAGTTCGTAGAACCCTAATACTACAACCTTATTACAAACAAGAATACAATAGAACCCTGATACCAAACAAAGTAAGAACATAACCTTATTAAAAAGACACTATTGTCTAAGAATTGCATTGAAAAATGAGAACCCTGATACTACAAATACAGCAAAAATTTACAAGACAAAAAAAGCAAGGGGAAGTATGAGGGGACAAAAAAAAGGTTTAAGCATATATGGTGAATTCCAAAGGGACACTAACAATGGTATCTGGAAAATAATCTCATTGCCCTTCAAGAGAGTAATATGCAAGAACATGATCTGGATGCTTCATGCTTCATTACTAGAAAGAATCAACTCAACAGCCAAAAGACCGCATCTGGAAGAAGAGACACCATGGCCTTGCACCCAAAAGTACCTAAGAGAAGCCAGGAACATCGCGGCAATGGCTAGGGCACGCTCGGTAAAAGAGAAACTTTAACTAAAGAAGCATTGTTATAAGTTATGCTCCAATCTAATGAAATATACTAACATAATATTAGAGCTGAAAGAATGTGTTGGTCATTTCTTTCTTCACTACACGAATTCTGTGCCCCTGTAGTTTCAATAATGCTCAGGTCATTGGGTGTTGCATCTTCATCTCTGATAAAGTTATTGACAAATTATCCTTTCATTTTTCCTTTACCACTGCAAGAGGCAAAGAAAATATTCCCAAATAGAACATGTTAGTAATTTACATCAAGTATCTCTCAAATGTATCAAAGTACAGGATGTTACCCTCTTAGCAAATTTTGCAAAAATTTGACACCGCAAAGGATGTTACAGGGAACCAATAACCAAACAGCTCATACATGAATAACAATATTCTCATAAATTGCATGATGTATGGTCACTATCAACTATGAAATATGAAAAATAATGAATAATAAAGTTCTATATCAATAATGTCTAGCAGCAACTGTAATTAAGCTACCAAGAAAGAAAAAAAAGCAAAATTAACTTGATCTTTCACACTATACTTTTGGTGTATCCACGAATATAATTCAAATTTACCTTAAGAGAAAAAAAATTACCACTATCGCAAGATTGAGTTACATGTAGACACAGTACATCTCACAAAGAACCTCTAGTCTGGATCAAGCAAGTTATGGGGATTTGATAGTTTTCTTGACTCTCTTTCTTCAAGGTCCATTCTTAGTTAATGGATTCAAAGAGTATACTTGATTCCTAGTCCAACACATTGTGTCATCCCAAGAAAATTTCTAAAGGCATTCCCGTGCTATACAGTTGTTCCAATCTATTGCCAACACCATTCCATTTCAAAACAATTAAATGCACAGGATATCATTATCTGGATTAAGACTTTACCAATGGTCCTTGCAAGAGCACTTCCCACCAGAGAAATGATGGAATTTGTTTAAATCTCTCAGAATGATTGTCCTTCCAATATGGACCGATGCAAATTTCATAAACACATGGCAGTCATCACAAACATGTATATTCTTTATAATCCTGATAGGTGCAATTCCATTGGGCTTTCTGATTAAAGCAAAAGCAAGAGCAAGTTTCTCACTATGGTATGAGATGGATTTAAATTTATCCTCCTGTCCCACATTATCTAGAACAATGTTTGTATTTGGATTATACCCAATTTGTTGCAATATTGAAATCAATATGTTCAATTCATCATAGATTTTTTCCACTGCTGGATGAGCACGATCTTCTGAAACAAATTTGTTGACATCACTCTCAACCTCAACCAAACTATAAGCAACAAACTTTTTTGCATTGTTTTTATTCATGAGAAATCGTACATCACCTACTTTTTCCCATCTCCCACAAGCAGTGTATAAGTTAGAAAGCATGATATAAGGTCCTGCATTATGTGGATCCAACTTGAAGAGATGACCAGCTGCCAATTCTGCATCTTGATATCACCCTTCTTTGCACAAATAGAGAGTAGGGTGGACCAAATGAGGTAATCTGGTTCATGCAAAATGCATTTGATCAAATCCACAGCTTTATCAACACTACTAGAGCAACCAATGAGATTGACCGTACATGCATACTGATCCAATGTTGGTGTCATCCCATGTTCACTTATTGAATTAAAATATTCCTGTCCTTTTGCGACCATGTCAGCACTGATACAAGCAAATAATACACCCATAAAACTAATGCTATCAGGTTTGATATTTTCCTGAAGCATCCTTTCGTAAAGAACCAGTGCGTCATGTGGTTGACCATTTTGTGCATAACCATGGATCATAGAATTCCAAGTAATCACAATCCGAATAGGCATTGTCCCAAAAATGCTCCAAGCATCCAAAGTGACTCCACACTTGCAGTACATATCAACAAGAGCACTTGACAAAAGCATGCTATGATCAACACCCATTACTATTACTTTTCCATGGACAACCTGACCATGAAACAAAGAAGCTAGCTTGGCACAGGAGCTAACCACACTTGAAATGGTGTAACTGTCCGGTCTAACATCTCCACGCAGTATGTCACCAAACAACATCAATGCATCATCTTCTCTTCCGTTCTGTGCATAACCAACTATCATTTTTGTCCAACAAATCTCATCCTTTCTAGGTATTTCACTAAACATCCTCCTTGCATCATCAACATGTCCACATTGAAAGTAAGCATTGATAACAATTGATGTTCTAACTTGGTCAGGTTTCAAACCCAATAATTTCATCTTATTAAACAATTGAATGCACTCATCATGATTTCACAATTTGACACATCCAGAGATCATAAGATTTCAGGAAACAACATTCTTATGTGTCATTCGATCAAAGAACCACTGTGCCATGTGAAAATCACCACACTTCCCATAGACACCAGTGATAGCATTCCATACAAAAGTGTTATCCCCACAACCACTAATAACAACTCTCCCATGAATCTGCTTACCAAGCTTCAAATCCAAGAGTTTAGAACATGCTTGCAATGCATTCACATAGGAGTACTGGGTGGGCTGAAACCATCTTCTTGCATCCTCACTAAAATCTTCAATGCCTTGCCTGAATGCCCATTAGTTGCAAAACAAGCAATCAAGGTGTTATAAAAAATAGAATCACGAAAAGGCATTTGATCAAAGACAGTGCACAAATCCTCAACCAAACCCAACTTAGCATAAGCAGAAAGCAAGGCATTCCAAGAATAAACATCAACGTGGGTCATATTATCAAACAAGTCTCGTGCATAGGAGAGTTTGCCACATTTGACAAACAAATGGAGGAGCTGGTTGTGGATGAAGGAGTCTTTGGGTTAGAAAAGGTGAAGTTGCATGTGAGACTGCAATCTCTTGACTTGAACAAAGTCATTTGCTTGACCGCAGTGAAGGGTATGGCGCGTATAGGAATCAGAAGTAGCAAGGCCGCGAGAATAAAAAAAAATCAATAACTTGCCTAAGATTTTGTTTAGCCATTGAAGAAGAAAGTGCAATGCCCAACCTTTCAAAAATGCGACTAGCTTCAAGATGTTAACATTTTGGGGGGTGACTCCTTGAATGGCATCCAACTGGCATGCTCTTATTGCTCCTGCATCAATGCCCTTTTTGCTGAAAAGTTTAAAAAAAATCCAAAATGAATTCAAAGAGCAGTAGGTGCAATGATAACTGTCATGCCCAAAATTAACATGCTCTGGCTTTTGTTTGGACATATATGTGGCATGTTATGTTCTCCAATCAAATACATGGCTGCCAATTGGCAATGAAAGCTATAGCATCATAATAGGATATAATGCAGCAGCTGCGGTTCATGTTGAATGTATGTATATTATTTTACAATGCATCAAGTGCTGATGCTAGCTTTATACTGCTGTTTATAAAAGATTAATAAAAAAATTGCTTCATTGTTTACTTTTACAGAAAGTAGTTCACACCTATAGTTGTATTACATTATAATTATATTACTTGCCACTTGCCAACATATCTCACCAACAAAACAAACCAACTTCAAAATTTGAAAACTTGAAACTAATAATTTATATATTCATAATCATTATACTGACATGACTTAATTACTCAACAACTTTTAAATTTTAAAAACAAAATCAAACATGTATGTTTGCTTTAGGAAAAAAAATGGCTTCACCCCCTTCATTTACTCTATCTCATTCTCCTTCATCGTGAACCCAAGGCCAACTCCATTGGCTGTGACATCTTAGCTTCAGACTTGGCAACCTCCACAAGTACGTCGAAAGGAGCACATTGCCCCCAAATTGCTCATTGGAAACATCATCATTGGCTTTGACGAGATGAAGGAAAAGATGATGTAGAAACGCGAAAGCTGGCCATGTGCTTACCTATGTTTCAAAACAAAACCCCATTGAATGTTATGAACGTAAAGATTATCTCATATCTCTCTATCTATCCATATCTACATAAGGATTATCTATCCACCTTCGATCTTCTTTCTTTCTATCTAATATGTATCTATCTATCTAATTATCTATGTAAGGTAATGTTTACCTCCACTGCAGGAAGAACAATTGGAAATAAAGTGTATGGCATCATGAAATGGTAGCCTAATTCCTTGTAATTCTTCACCAATAGACTACACAACCAACACCAAAAGTAAGCCTCACTTGGACTCTAATTTTTTACATTTTTTATATTTATAGCATGTACATTTTTTAGTTCAAAACAAGAAGGCATTATACTTTAAGCCCTTTTGGTTCAGTTATTTATTCATAATAGTATAATGTTATGATCCTTTCAACTCCAAATTTATTTGTGGCATAGTCAGTATTTTAATTTTCTATTTCATTTTAAATATAATACTCAAGAAAACTGTATATCCATTAAAACAAAAATGTCTTCAACAAGTTCTAAAATGAGATGCATGAAACAAACTAAATTGTGTAAGATAATAACATAAAGAATAGGACATCTATGAACTCAACATTGTTAAAGCAAGAAATTTAAATTTTTATTAAATTTTAATATTGTATCATTTGAATAAGTTTTTTTTGGATTAAAGTTTAATAAAAATAGATTCATAGCACACGCTCTTTAAGAATTGTTTTCATTTTCTACATGCAAATTAGAAACATTTCAATTTTCCAAGAAGAAATAACCATCCAAAAAAAGTATGTAAAGGAGAAGGGTGTTCAGGGAATACAGAGGAATTTTATGACAATTGCTAGTAAGAAACAAAAGCAATATTTCATGAAATATAGGAATGGGCATCAAAAATCCCTCCCCTTCCCCGCAACGGATAACGGGGACCCTGCATCCATGGATTTTTAAAAAATAAAAAAAAATAAAAAAAAGATTAGAAAAAAGATAATCCTCAAGGTAATATATGTTCTTCAATATTAAATGTAATCTTGCTGATTAAATTGTATTAAGAATCAGGGTAATATATGTTCTCTTTATCAATTATAACAACAACATTAGTACTGGTCTTTTTTAAAAGAACCAACTTAAAAAAGAAAATATAACAATTAAAATAAAGATATTAAATTGAGTCAAGACAACACCAAAATCATATGAATTGCTGCAAGTTCTTCTTTAATATCTACATTGCATATACAAAACACGCCTACACACATACGTCTGTCATAAGAGGCACAAGTTAGTTGTTTACACAACAGCTCACTAATTTTGTAATTCAAATTCAATAATGGCACAAGAAGCGTACACACTGAGCCATTTTGTTTAATCATCCTTAACTCTGTTTGAACACAACAACAAACACAAGTAATAGTGCTTCTTCAGCAACAAGATCCACAATCATCTCATCAATCACTAAAACTAAGTAGCACCCTCAACAACATTCTTGCTATAATAATGGTTCCAATCTTCTTCATCAGCATTCCTTTGTTTTTAATTACCACACCCCATCAAGGTCAGAAGACACACACACAAGAGGCACACACACTTTAAATAAGGTCATAGAAGACTTACCAGAAGAAAGAGCAGCAAACGGCGAAGAGGCTGACGGACAAGCTGCGACTAAGACCAGCTAAGATGCTGCTGCGGCAGCGATGAAGACCGGCCAAGATCCTGCTGGGGGTGGCAACGAAGACCGGACTAGAAGCAGCGACGAAGACCGGGCTGGAGGTGGCGGCGACGTTCAGGCTGCAATGGGAGAAAGCAATGACGATTCTGCCTCAGCCCTTAGACGTGGGAAGATGACGATTTTGCGGTGAGACCGTGAGAGTGAGAGAAAGTGGTGGCGGACGGCGATGAGAGTAGAGCCAGAGAAGTGCGAATTTCTGAAATTGTGAGAGGATTTGAATTTTGGAAATGGAGAGAGTACAGGCTTGGTGAGCTTTTTATAAACCACTATTTTATGGCTTATTTTGTATTGAATTGAGTGGATTTTATCCATTATTCTCACACTTATGCATATAATTCGCATGTTTTACATTTTCCTTCTTAATTTTGTGCTATGATTGAAAACATGCTTCTTTGGCCTTAACTTTGCTAATTTTAATTTTGTCTTATTACCATTTGATACTGTGATATATTTGTTAAGTGTTTTCAGGGTTTATAGGACAGGAATAGCTTAGAGGATGAAAAAGAAGCATGCAAAAGTGGAAGGAATACAAGAAATCAAGTGTTTCAGAATCTGGTAGCGACGCGCACGCGTGAACGACGCGTACGCGTGACTGGTGCAGGAGACAAGCGACGCGTACGCGTGGATGACGCGTACACGTGACCAGGAATTTGTTCAGCGACGCATACGCGTGATAGAGCGTCACATGCTGTAATTTACAGAAAATGCTAGGGGTGATTTCTGGGCTACTTTTGACCCAGTTTTAGGCCCGAAAAATACAAATGAGAGGCTGCAGAGTAGAGCTAGAAGGGGAACTAACTTTCATTCACACAATTTTATGTTTTAGATATAGTTTTCTAGAGAGGGAGTCTCTCTCCTCTCTCTAGGTTTTAGGGTTTTTAGTTTATTTCTTCTAGAATTCAGCTTTTCATCTTGCTTTAATTTAGTTTTTTATTCTACATTCTATTATTCTAGCATCTTAGTTTATCTTCTCTTGTTGATTTCTTAATTTTCCCAATTTAGTTTATGAACTCTTCATGTTAGATTCAATTTTCTTTTAATGTAGTTTGAGGTATTTCATGTTTATTGCTTCTTTCTTCATTTGTTATTATTGATTCCTTGCAATTTTTTATCTTAGATTTTACATTCTCTTATTACTTTTCTATGCTTTTATTTTGTGCCTTCCAAGTGTTTGAGAAAATGCTTGGGTGAATTTTAATTTAGATTTTTATGTTCTTGACTTGGATTGATTATTTAGAGACTCTTGAGTTATCAAAAGTCTTTTGTTGATTGGTGATTGAAGATTGCCGGTTAGCTTGAACTTCACCAAAGCTAGTCTCTCACTATGAGTTGACTAGGACTTGTGAACTCAAGTTGATTGTATACACTTGACCTTCCTCCATTGGTTAGAGGTTAACTAAGTGAAGGCAATTCACATTTTCCATTACAATTGACGATGATAATGAGGATAGGACTTCTAATTCTGTTTCCTTGCTAAGAGCTTTCTTAGTTATTAGTTTATTTTCTCCCCATTTACATTTCTTGTTCCATATTTAAAACCCCCAAAATACTTTTCCTTAACCAATAATAAACACACTTCCCTGCAATTCCTTGAGAGACAACCTGAGGTTGAATACTTTGGTTAATTTTATTGGGTTTGTATTTGTGACAAACAATTTAAACATTGATTGAGGTTTAATTATCGGTTTAGAACTATACTTGTAATGCGATATTTTTGTGAAAATCTTTACCGACATTTTTCCTCCATCAGCTTCTCCATCTTTTTTAGAGTTGTCTTTCTAGAAGAGAAAGTTAATTTTATGTTTGAATAATTTATGTAAATTTTTTTGTATTTATCAAATATATTTAAGTATAAAAATATTTTGTAATTATTTATTATATAAAAAATTTTTAAATAAATATTTTTTAAAAAATATAAATTATAATTTTTAAAAATAATGTTATTTTATTTTTTCAGTATTTTTTAGTTATTAAAAATTTATCAAATATATTTTAATAATTTATTGATGGTGCACAAAACTGACTCCGCACGTTTCGTACAGATAGACCGGCAAGTATACCAGGTCGTCCAAGTAATACCTCAGGTGAGTGAGGATCGATCCTACAGAGATTGTTGGTTTGAGCAAGCAGTGGTTACCTTGTAGATCTTAGTCAGGCGGATAGAAAATATAGTTGTCACGAAAAAACACATAAAACAGATAAATAAATAAAACGTTACTAGATAGGTGTGAAATCAATGGTATGAGACCTGTTGAGGCTTCGGAGATGCTTCTTCCTTCTGGATCAAATTTTCTCACCATCTACTCCAACTTTTGATTGATTCATTCCATGGCAGACTATATATGATTAACGCCGGGTCAGCGGTCATTAATCTCCTCTACTTCAGATCAAACACCAGGTCAGCGGTCATCCAATCTGAACGGGGGTGAAGCTCTAGCAGTCCATTCTCTTGGTGATCCTACTCAAAGGGCCACAGACAAGGTCGGATCTTCTGGATCAGAGAACGCTGCTCCTTGGATTCTAGCCTATACCACAAAGGCCCTAATCGTCCCACACCTCGACTGAACTGATGTCTAGAGAAGTCCCCAACGAAGCCGTAGATTAGCCGTCTAAGAGATGTATAATCAAGCTTGTGGTTCAGTACTATCCCATCAAGGACTCGCAAGAACCCATGTAGAATGAGGATGATTGTCACGGGTCATCCGATTCATAAGGTTGAAGAATGAAGATACATCTTAGAATAGAATCAAGCGTAGATTGAAGTAGAATAGTGATATTATTAATTCATAAGAATTAGCAGAGCTCCTTACCTTAACCTTAGGAGGTTAGTGACTTATACTGTACAAAGGAACAATGAAAAATGAAAATATGGCATAAGGTCAGGCAGAAGATCCTAAACATGGTTGATCTTCTCTTATATATACTAATCTGATAACTAAGGATTACAGAAATAAGGTAAACTAGGTTGATAGCGCAAAAATCCACTTTTGGAGCCCACTTGGTGAGTGTTTGGGCTAAGCTTGAGTGAAATCCACGAGCTAGTATCCTTCATTGGCATTGAACGCCAGCCTTGGGCTCCTGTTTGGGTGTTGGATACCAGCTGCTAACTTTTGGGCGTCCAACGCCAGGAAGAGGGTGGAGTACTGGCGTTGAACGCCAGTTTTGGACCTTCATTTCCAGAGAAAAGTATGGACTATTAATATTTATGGAAAGCCCTGGATGTTATCTTTCCATAGCTGTTGAAAGCACGCCATTTAGACTTCTGTAGCTCCAGAAATGCTCCTTCGAATGCATGGAGTTCAGATCCTGACAGCATCTGCAGTCCTTTCTCTGTCTCTGAATCAGACTTCTTCCAAAGCTCTTCAATTTCAGCCAGAAAATACCTGAAAACATCATAAAACACACAAACTCAAAGTAGGATCCAAAAAATATGAATTTTGCACTAAAACTTATGAAAATAGAATAAAACTTAAACAAAACATAATAAAAACTATATGAAAATGATGCCAAAAAGCGTATAAAATATCCGATCATCAATTGACACCAAAATAAACTCTATAAGAATAACGCCATTGCAAAAAAGGGCAAAGAATTAGAGTTTTTCTTTCTCAAAACTAAGATATATTTATATATAGATATATAAAA
>NC_029792.2:17913698-17921335 GCF_000816755.2 Arachis ipaensis
CATATCATTATTATTATTATAGTAAAATATATTTTTTATTCTTAAAGTTTGTCAAAGGTTTTAAAAATACCCCAAAGTTTTATTTTGTCTAAAAAATTTTTTGATTTGTATCAAATATACCTCTGACAGCTAAATTTTTAAAAAAATTCGGACTCATTCAGCAATAATACATGACAACTATCTCCAATTTGCTTGTGTTGGATTATTCTTATAAAATTGTTGCTGAATTGATCCTAAGTTTATTGAAAAATTAGCCTTCGGATGTATATTTAATACAAATAAAAAACTTATGGGATAAAATTGAAACAAAATAACTCTTATGAGTATTTTAAAAACTTTTAGCAAACTTCAAAAACAAAAAAAAAATACTTTACGCTTATTATTATTAAGTAGTAATAGTAGTAGTATACTTTTTTTTTGTTGCCCACGATATCCCCCAATCTGATAGGCCAAAGACTAATCTGTCACGGATCTAAGCACCATTTACAGGTATGCCGCTAGCCAATGAGTTGTTGTACACACAGAACGGAATTCGAACCCTCGACACTTGGTTAAATGGACGAGTAAGCTGACCATTCGACCAATCTAAGTTTGTTAAAGTAGTAGTATATTTAGTAGTAGTATTCTTATAAACACTCCACTAAAAATGCCACTTCGTGTTCACCAGGCTTGATATAGTCATTTCATGGGCATTTGGCTGGAGATGCAACGTAAATTCATTTTGTGGAAGGAGACCGCAAAATGAAGTTGTGCAAATTTAAAAATCTTTTCAATCGAACGTATTCTGATAATAAATCATTTTTTGTAATTTATTTTAAAAAAAAAGGCGAATAAATTACCAAGTTCGTAGAACCTTAATACAACAACCTTATTACAAAAAAGAACACAACAGAACCCTGATACCATACAAAGTAAGAACATAACCTTATTAAAAAGACACTATTGTCTAGGAATTGTATTGAAAAAGGAGGACTCTGATACTACAAATACAGAAAAAATTTACAAGACAGGAAAAGCAAGGGAAAGTATGAGGGGATAAAAAAAGGTTTATGCACGTATGGTGAATTCCAAAGGGACACTAACAATGCTATTCGGAAAATCATCTCTCTGCCCTTCAAGAGAGTAATATGCAAGAACATGATCTGGATGCTTCATGCTTCATTACTAGAAGGAATCAACTCAACAGCCAAAAGACCGCATCTGGAAGAAGAAATGCCATGACCTTGCACCCAAAAGTACCTAAGAGAAGCAGGAATATCGCGGCATTGGCTAGACGCATGCTTAGTAAAAGAGAAGCTTTAATTAAAGAAGCATTGTTATACGTTAAGCTCCGAGCCAACGGAACATACAAACATAATATTAGAGCTGATAGAATGTGTTGATCATTTATTTCTTACTACACGAATTCTGTGCCCCTGTAGTTTCATTAAGGGTACTGGTTTGTATAGGACATGTAACTATGAGTGGCTAGTATGGCATTTAATTATATATCAATATGATAGAATGTGAGGTTTGAATTTCAGAATTGAAACTGATGCATTAGTGTATTACTTACCCAACATTGGAACCATCTCGTAGTTTATTAGATCCATTGCAGGAGTTAAATGCCTGAATCACTTAGTGGGGGAGATCAAGAATCTAGATTTGTCAGTGAATTAAAGCATTGGTATTGCAGATAAAATTTGAGGATGTAGGTTCAATAATGCTCAGGTCATCGGGTGTTGCATCTTCATCTTTGATAAAGTTATCGACAAATTATCCTTTCATTTTCCTTTACCACTGCAAGAGGCAAAGGAAATGTTTCCATATAGAACATGTTAGTTATTTACTTTAAGTATCTCTCAAATGTAACAAAGTACAGGATGTTACACTCTTGGAAAATTTTGCAAAAATTTGACACCGCAAAGGATGTTACAGGAAGCAATAACAAAACGGCTCATACAGGAATAATAATATTCTCATAAATTGCATGATGTATGGTCACTATAATTGAGCTACCAAGAAAGAAAAAAGAAGCAAAATTAACTTGATCTTTCACATTATGCTTTTGGTGTATCCATGAACATAATTTAAATTTACTTTAAGAGGCAAGCAATTACCACTGCCACAAGATTGAGTTACATGTAGACACAGTACATGTCACAAATAACCTCAAGTCTGAATCAAGCAAGTTCTACATGTCACAAAGAACCTCTAGTCTGGATCAAGCAAGTTATGGGGATTTGATAGTTTTCTTTACTCTCTTTCTTCAAGGTCCATTCTTGGTTAATGGATTCAAAGAGTATACTTGCTTCCTAGTCCAACACATTGTGTCATCCTAAGAAATTTTCTAAAGGCATTCCCGTGCTATACAGCTGTTCCAATCTATTGAGTCCACGTTTACATAAAGATTAAATTTTCCCTTCTATTTCCAGAACCATTCTATTTCAAAATAATTAAATGCACAGGATATCATTATCTGGATTAAGACTTTATCAATGGTCCTTGCAAGAGCACTTTCCACCAGAAAAATGGTAGAATTTGTTTGAATCTCTCAGAATAATTGTCTTTCCAATATGGACTGATGTAAATTTCATAAACACATGGCAGTCAACACAAACACGTATATTCTTTATGATCCTGATAGGTGCAATTCTATTGGGTTTTCATATTAAAGCAAAAGCAAGAGCAAGTTTCTCACTGTGGTATGAGATGGATTTAAATTTTTTCTCATGTCTGATATTATACAAAACAATGTTTGTATCACGATTATACCCAATTCGTTGCAATATTGAAATCAATCTGTTCAATTCATCATAGATTTTTTCTACTGCTGAATGAGTATGATCTTCTGAAACAAATTTGTGGACTTCACTCTCAACCTCAACCAAACTATAAGCAGCAAACTTTTTTGTGTTGTTTTTATTCATAAGAGATCGTACATCACCTACTTTTTTCTATCTCCCATAAGCAGCATATAAGTTTGAAAGCATGATATAAGATCCTGCATTATGTGGATCCAACTTAAAGAAATGACCAGCTGCCAATTCTGCATTCTTGATGTCACCCTTCTTTGCACAAATAGAGAGTGGGGTGGACCAAATGGGGTAATCTGGTACATGAGGCATGGATTTGATCAAATCCACAGCTTTATCAACACTACTAGAGCGACCAATTAGAGTGACCATGCATGCATAGTGATCCATTATTGGTGTCATCCCATGTTCACTTATTGAATTAAAATTTTCGTGTCCTTTTCCAACCATGTCAGCACTGATACAAGCAGATAATACACCCACAAAATTAATACTATCAGGTTTGATATTTTCCTGAAGTATCCTTTCATAAAGAGCCAGTGCTTATGTGGTTAACCATTTTGTGTATAACCTTGGATCATAGAATTCCAAGTAATCACATTTCAAATAGGCATTGTCCCAAAAATGTTCCAAGCATCCAAAGAAACTCCACACTTGCAGTACATATCAACAGGAGCACTTGACACAAGCATTCTATGATCAACACCCATTACTATTACTTTTCCAAGGACAACCTGACCATAACACAAAGAAGCTAGCTTGGCACAGGAGCTGCCCACACTTGAAATGGTGTAACTGTCAGGTCTAACGTCTCCACGTAGTATGTTGCCAAACAACATCATTGCATCCTCTTCTCTTCCATTCTGTGCATAACCAACTATCATTGTTGTCCAACAAATCTCATCCTTCTTAGGTATTTCACTGAACATCCTCCTTGCATCATCCACATGTCCACACTGAAAGTAAGCATTGATAACAATTGATGTTGTAACTTGGTCAGGTTTCAAACCGAATAACTTCATCTTATTAAACAATCGAATGCACTCATCATGATTCCCCAATTTGACATATCCAGAGATCATAAGATTCCAGGAAACAGCATCTTTATGTGTCATTTGATCAAAAAACCACCGTGCCCTATGAATATCACCACACTGCACATAGACACCAGTGATAGCATTCCATACAAAAGTGTTATCCCTACAACCACTAATAACAACTCTCCTGTGAATCTGCTTACCAAGCTTCAAATCCAATAGCTTAGAACATGCTTGCAATGCATTCACATAGGAGTACTGGGTGGGTTGAAACCCATCTTCTTGCATCCTCACTAAAATCTTCAATGCCTTGCCTGAATGCCCATTAGTTGCAAAATAAGCAATCAAGGTGTTATAAGAAACAGAATCACGAAAAGGCATTTGATCAAAGACAGTGCACAAATCCTCAACCAAACCCAACTTAGCATAAGCAAAAAGCAATGCATTCCAAGAATAAACATCTCTGTGGGTCATATTATCAAACAGGTCTCGTGCATAGGAGAGTTTGCCGCATTTGGCAAACAAATGGAGAAGCTGGTTATGGATGAAGGAGTCTTTGGGTTGGAAAAGGTGAAGTTGTATGTGAGACTGCAATATCTTGGCTTGAACAAAGTCATTTGCTCGAACGCGGTGAAGGACATGGCGCGTATAGGAATCGGAAGTAGCAAGGCTGCGAGAATACAAAAAATCAATAGCTTGCCTAAGATTTTGTTTAGCCATTGAAGAAGAAAGAGCAACGCCCAACCTTTCAAAAATTCGACTAGCTTCAAGATGTTGACATTTTGGGGGGTGACTCCTTGAATGACATCCAACTGGCATGCTCCTATTGCTCCTGCATCAATGCCCTTCTTGCTAAAAAGTTAAAAAAAATCCAAAATGAATTCAAAGAGCAGTAGGTGTAATGATATCTGTCATGCTCAAAATTAACAACTGAAAATACCTCAATTATCATTAATTCAAATAACAGTCTGTAACATGGAAGAATTCCTAAATCAAATTATAATAATCAATTCAAATGTTGGAATAAATAAATAGAAGTAAAACTAAAAGAAAAGAACATTAAACCTGGAATCCAGAGTTACTCTTAAAACAAGAAGAAATCCTAAATCCTAAAAGAGAGAGAGAGAAGATCTCCCTCTCAACTAAATCTAAATCATTGAAAGGTAAAAATATGCGAGCTCTCCTTTGAATGGAAGCATTCCCACACTTTATAACCTCTGGTCTATGCTGTCTGTACTTGGATCTGGGCCAAAAAGGGCTTCAGAATTTGCTGGGGGCGTATTCTGTAATTTCTGGTGCGTGGCCTCTGTCACGCGCCCGCGTGGGTCACGCGGTCGCATCATTCGGAGCTTTTCCTTGTCACGCAGTCACGTCAGTCATGCGACCGTGTCATGTGCGTTCTGCTTAAGGCGCGCGGTCGCGTCAGTCATGCGGCCGCGTCGCTGCTGATTCGTGCTTGGCACGCGATCGCGTCATCCATGTGATCGCGTGGATACCAGTTTCTTTAAAGCTCCGTTTTGCTTTCCCCTTCCATTTTAGTATGTTTCCTTTTTCATCCTTTAAGTCATTATGCCTTAGAAAATCTGAAACTACTCAACACACTAATCACGACATCGAATGGAAATAAAGGTAATTAAAAATAATTAATTTTTAAAGCTTAGGAAACATGTTTTTCACAATATGACATAATAAGGAAGGGAAAGTAAAACCATGAAATTAATGTGAATAAGTAGGTGAAGAGTTGAATAAATCACTCTAATTAATCACAAAAGAACTCATGAAATATGGGTTTATCAACCTCCCCACACTTAAACACTAGCATGTCCTCATGCTAAATCCAAGGTAAGTAATTAAGGTTAAAGTGATGGAATGTTATGAAATGCAACCTATGCTAAATGCATCTACCTAATGAGTCATGCAATTCTAATTCATCCACTCATATATAAAGCCTACATGTAGTCAAATTATTTCACATTCTCAAGGAGATATATATACATGTATAGCTAACCCTCAAATAATAAAGCACTTAAATGAGATGAGAGAAAAAAACTTGCAAGACAATCAGAGATAAATGTTAATGAGCTTTTGAACCCTCACTGGATTTTGTGTTTTTTTTTCTCTAATCACTCAGTGTTTATTGGGTTAATCACTCTATTCTTCTTTTTACTCTTCCTTTCTATAACTTTGTTTTTCGTCTAACCAATCGACAATTATAGAACATAGTCATACCAAAACTCATGAGGTCTTTAATTAAGGTTGTAATGGGGTCAAGGCAAAGGGTAAGGATATATGTATAAGGCTAAGTGAGCTAATAAGTGAATCCTTAATTAGACTAAGATGTCACCTAACATACATACTTAGTAAAACAATGCTTCTTTACCTATTCTCCCTATTTTCTCACTTTGATGTCACATGCCCATGTGTCAACTCTTGTTTGTATCCCATGTGCATTGCTTTTTTTTTTTTTTTGCATTGGGGAGTTCTTTTTGTATCCCCTTATTTTACATGCTTGAAAACTAACTTTCTTCTTTTTTTTTTAATGCACATGGTAATTGAATCACTTAGATTTTCTCATGAGCATGCTTCCCAAATTTTATTTTATTTCTTTTTAATTTCTCTACCTTTTTGGTTCTATCATCCATGTTCCCAAAAGGTTTCCCACATTTAACTCTATTCATGATTTTCTATCTTAAGCTAACCAAGGATTCATTTGGGATTTTCTTTTGTTTTTCTGCTTAAGGCTAGTAATTTGGCTAAATAGAATAAAGGGGTTTTAAAAGGCTCAAGGGGGGCTAACAAGGGTGATGTAAAAGGTAGGCTAATTTGGGGTAAGTGAGCTAAAATCAAATGATGGCCTCAATCATTATTTTGAGATGTACCTATATTCTATAATCGGACATATAGACTAAAACAAAGTAAAGAACACCAGAATAAGAAAGAAGGTTGGAACACACAGGAATAAAAATTATGGTTTGAATGTAACGATACAGTTAAGCTCAAAACTCGCAGGCTATGTGTTCTCTAGCTGAAAAAGCATTTATCACTTATGTATGTCATGCAGGTTTAGTTAAAAATTCTCATTATTCTCTTAAAAAGTAATTTAGGGTAGCCTTTGAAGTTTTAATGTTTCTCCTTGATGAAATGTTGTTAACTAACATGTAATGCTATATATACAAGGTGTGGGTTGTTTTGATTCTGTTAAAGTTTCTAGTTTACTTCCTTTTTATATTTTTCTATTTAAACTATACTATCTTATGTAAAAAGGGTAAACTATGCTAATTAATCCACTAATAAATCAGAATTGTAAACTAAACTAAATAACTCAAATATGAACAAAAAATGCAAAATGCAGAAAGTAGAGTAAAATACACAAGTAGCAATGTATAAGTACTCAGAAAATAACAATAAAAGAAAAAGAGAAAAATATAGAAAAATATCCAAAATAAAAGAAAAAGTATGTAGTAGTTCACCAAAATAAACGCCAGAGATGGCGACCTCCCCACACTTAAAATGAAGCATCGTCCTCGATGCTCAATCAAGCCGGGTGTGAAGGAGTGTCATCACTGGTAGGGATGGCAACTGGGGTCTCTGTGGCGGTGGTGGGCTGAGAGTCTGGCTGCTGTAGAGGGGGGAATGACTGGATTGGGATCTCCGGATCTGAAGCCTCAAGCTGATGTGGGGCCTCCTGCTGTTGTGTAGCGTGCTCTGTGCCTGCCTGCTGATGAGTCTCCGCCTCGTGCTCATCCTCCTCCTCCTCTGATGGCTCTGATGGTGTGTCGGGCTCGGAGGGGATGTCGGCGCCCTG
>NC_029792.2:17921773-17936043 GCF_000816755.2 Arachis ipaensis
GAGCAGAGAGGGAGAAGAGGATTGGGGGGGGGGGGCTCGCGACTGATAGGGTTCGCGGGCTGGGGGGTTATATTTTCGAATCCACGTGGCCGCGTGGGGCACGCGGTCGCGTGGTTGGGACGAAAATGGGAGTGACGCGATCGCGTGGGGTGCGCGATCGCATGAGAAGGGGGAAAAAGGGTGGCGCGATCGCGTGGGTCACGCGACCGCGTCGCTGGAATTTGTGCTAAACACACGACTCCAACGCCGTTTTAGCGCAACTCTCTGTCTCCTTTTAGGGTGATGTGCAATCTATGCGACGCGATCGCGTCGCTCACGGGGTCGCGTGGGATTGGTATTGGGTAAGTGACGCGATCGCATGGGGCATGCGATCGCGTGGGCCAATCTGTGCGAAACGCACAGGGGCCGAACGATTCCAGCCCAACTTTCTGTTCGTTGGATCCTTACGCCGATATATATCATGCGGCCGCGTGGTTCACGCGGTCGCATGGGTGGTGTTTTTCGCGATATGACGCGATCGCATGGGGCATGCGGTCGCGTCGTGCAAACCCTTTTTTTTTTAACTGAAAAATGCAGGATGCAGTGATGAACATGAATGCCATGCATGATTCCAGGTTAATGTCAAAATAATAATAAAAAAAGGTAAATTGAAAACAATAAACAAGAAATAGATTGAGAAAGAAGCGACCATACCATGGTGGGTTGTCTTCCACCTAGTACTTTTAGTTAAAGTCCTTAAGTTGGACATTGGAAGAGTATCCTGTTATGGTGGCTTATGTTTAAATTCGTCCAAAAATTTCCACCAGTGCTTGGAATGCCAATAGCCTCCGGGGTCCCAAACTAGGCATGTAAAGTTTCTGAGCAGCTTCAAACAGATATTCAGCCTCCCGGGATGACGAATGTCAGAATATAATCCATGATCCCAAGCTGTGTTTTTAGATCCGCCTCTGTTTTGATTTGTCATTTTCCATTCGGGCGGGTTAAAAAGTAGAATCTCACCGTGGCGACCAAACGTTCTCCGTGATCCATGCAATTGAGCATGATACCAATCCGTGTACTTCGAGGTGAAGCGTAGAACCTTATTGAACCTGGTGTACCAGTTCTGAGTACGAGCCAATTCCCTCTTACTCTTAAAGCCGCAGAGAGCTCTAAGTTGGCCATTTGTTTCAAGCAAACCATATTCAAGTGAATAAGTAAAATTATAAGTTAAGGATTGTACCCACTTGAAGCTTGTATTGGGTGGTAATGGCCTTGGGATAGGTGTTTTTGGTGGTTCTACAAGTTCCGTTTCCTTGTGCTCTTCTGTGAATTCTTCCAATTCCTTGCAAAGATCTTCAATTGTATCTGTATCCTGGTCAAGGTCTTCTATGTCTTCCTCATCACTCGAGTCATAGATTGGAGGTTGAGAGAAATCTACCTCCGCATCATCTTCATATTCACTTGGGGAAGATTCTTCGATCTCAGAGAATTCACTTGCGGACGCAAGTTCATCACTAGGAGAACTAGACTTGTGACTATCATCATCAAGGAAATTTGCTTCTTGGATCATTCCGTCTGATTCTTCGTAAACGACTTGCCTTGGAGATTGTACGGTATCCTCCTTAGCATTAATTGTGGCATCTTGGACGGAGTTTTCCTCAATTCTGGATTCCCAAGGAAGTTCAGCATCGCCTAGATCTTCAACCAACTCTTCTTCTTGAACAATGACAGCTTCTTCCACTTGTTCCAGTACGAATTCATTCTCTGTCTTGTCCACTGGAGTCTCTAGTATTTCTTTCATGCTATGCTCTTCATTGGGCTGTCCACATGGAGCTGTGGTTGATCCTTGTATATTTGAGCGCCTAGTAGCCCATTGAATTAGTGCTTGCTCCAGTTGTTGAATGGTTGTTTAAAATTTAATTACTATTTTTTTTAGGCGATCCTCTGCTTCGCGGTTTGCCAGACTTGGACATGATACAAAGGAAAGTGGTGATGATTGGGAACGATTGGATTGGTATTGGGGTAAGGAAGGATCATATGATGGCGAATGGTGAAGGGAAGCTTGTGACTGTGGTGGTATTGTCCAGGATATCTCGGAGGGTGTTGCTGCCAAAAGGGTTGATTAGATCCTCTTGGTTCCATCCATCCTTGATTGGTCTAACCTTGGTACACATTCCTGCTGTAACTTCTATTTCCTTTAACAACATTAGAACCAAACTCAAAGCAAGAAGGGTGAGAGTTCATAGTAGCAAATAAAGATAAAAAGGAAAAACAAAAATTGATAAACAAGCAAAAGAAAAAATATTTACAATAACCAATAATAAGGCACATGTTAGCAGTTCCCCGGCAACGGCGCCATTTTAAATCAAGAGAACAATCATAAACTGAAAATACCTCAATTATCATTAATTCAAATAACAGTCTGTAACATGGAAGAATTCCTAAATCAAATTATAATAATCAATTCAAATGTTGGAATAAATAAATAGAAGTAAAACTAAAAGAAAAGAACATTAAACCTGAGATCCAGAGTTACTCTTAAAACAAGAAGAAATCCTAAATCCTAAAAGAGAGAGAGAGAAGATCTCCCTCTCAACTAAATCTAAATCATTGAAAGGTAAAAATATGCGAGCTCTCCTTTGAATGGAAGCATTCCCACACTTTATAACCTCTGGTCTATGCTGTCTGTACTTGGATTTGGGCCAAAAAGGGCTTCAGAATTTGCTGGGGGCGTATTCTGTAATTTCTGGTGCGTGGCCTCTGTCATGCGCCCGCGTGGGTCACGCGGTCGCATCATTCGGAGCTTTTCCTTGTCACGCAGTCACGTCAGTCATGCGACCGCGTCATGTGCGTTCTGCTTAAGGCGCACGGTCGCGTCAGTCATGCGGCCGCGTCGCTGCTGATTCGTGCTTGGCACGCAATCGCGTCATCCATGCGATCGCGTGGATACCAATTTCTTTAAAGCTCCGTTTTGCTTTTCCCTTCCATTTTAGTATGTTTCCTTTTTCATCCTTTAAGTCATTATGCCTTAGAAAATCTGAAACTACTCAACATACTAATCACGACATCGAATGGAAATAAAGGTAATTAAAAATAATTAATTTTTAAAGCTTAGGAAACATGTTTTTCACAATATGACATAATAAGGAAGGGAAAGTAAAACCATGCAATTAATGTGAATAAGTAGGTGAAGAGTTGAATAAATCACTCTAATTAAATACAAAAGAACTCATGAAATATGGGTTTATCATTAACATGCTTTGGCTTTTGTTTGGACATATATGTGGCATGTTATGTTCTCCAATCGAATACATGGCTGCCAATTGGCAATGAAAGCTATAGCATCTTAATAGGTTGTAATGCAGCAGCATCGGTTCATGTTGAAGGCATGTATAGTATTTTACAATGTATCAAGTGCTGATGCTAGCTTTATACTGCTGTTTATAAAAGACTATTAAAAAATTGCTCCATTGTTTACTTTTATAAAAAGAAGTTTACACCTATGGTTGTATTACATTATAATTATATTACCTGCCACTTGCCAACATATCCACCAACAAAACAAACCAACTTCAAAATTTGAAAACTTGAAACTAATAATTTATATGTTCATAATCATTATACTGACATGACTTAATTACTCAACAACTTTTAACTTTTAAAAACAAAATCAAACATGTATGTTTGCTTTAGGGAAAAAATGGTTTCACCCCCTTTCATTTACTCTATCTCATTCTCCTTCATCGTGAACCCAAGGCCAGCTCCATTGGCTGTGACATCTTAGCTTCAGACTTTGCAACCTCCACAAGTACATCGAAAGGAGAACATTGCCACCAAATGGATCATTGGAAGCATCATCATTGGCTTTGAGGAGAGAAGGGAAAAGATTATGTAGAAACGCGAAAGCTGGCCATGTGCTTGCCTGTGTTTCAAAACAAAACCCCATTGAATGTTATGAACGTAAAGAATATCGCATATCTCTCTATCTATCCATATCCACATAAGGATTATCTATCCACCTTCGATCTTCTTTCTTTCTATCTAATATGTATCTATCTATCTAATTATCTATGTTAGGTAATGTTTACCTCCTGATGAGCAGATATTTTATACGCTTTTTGGCATCATTTTCATATAGTATTCATTATGTTTTGTTTAAGTTTTATTCTATTTTCATAGGTTTTAGTGAAAAATTCATATTTTTTGTTTCTACTTTGAATTTTTGTGTTTTATGATGATTTCAGGTATTTTCTTACTGAAATTAAGAAATTTTGGCAAAGTCTGATTCAGAGAAAGAGAAAAGACAGCAGATGCTGCTGGATTCTGATCTCTGTGCATTTTGAAGGAGCTTTTCTGGAGTTACAAAAGTCCCAATGGCGTGATCTCAACGGCTATGGAAAGCTAACATCCAGAGCTTTCTAGAAATATATAATAGTTCATACTTTGCTTTGGAAATTAAGGTCCAAAACAGGCATTCAACGCCAGCCACCAGCCCCAGTTCTGGCGTCCAACGCCCATAAGGGGGTAGCTGGTGTCCAACGCCCTTTAGGGGGTCCCAAGCCAATGTTCAACGCCCCTAAGGGGTACTCGCTCGTGGAAAACACTCAAACTAAGCCCAAACACTCACCAAGTGGGTCCCAGAAGTGGATTTTGGCACTACAAGACTAGTTTATCTTATTTTCTGTAATCCTTAGTTACTAGATTACTATATATATGAGAAGATCACCCATGTTTAGGATCTTCTACCTCACTCTTGCCCACTTTCACGTTTACCATTGTATTTTTCTATCAGCATGAGTCACTAAACCTCCTAGGTTAAGGTTAAGAGCTCTGATGATTTTTGTGGATTAATAAAAGTACTACTGTTCTATTCAATTCATGTGTGACTCTATTCTAAGATATATCTTCGTTTTTCAACCTCATGAATGGGATGATCTGTGACAATCATCTTCATTCTACATGGGTTCAGTGTGAGTCCTTAACCAAAGATTACTGAACCACCAGCTTGATTATACATCTCTTAGACGACTAATCCATGACTTCGTTTGGGACTTCTCGAGACACCAGTTTAGCCGAGGTTTGGGGAGATTAGGGTCTTTGTGGTAGAGGATAGAACCAAAGGCGCAGCATTCTTTGATCCGGAAGATTCAACCTTGTCTGTGGCATTTTGAGTATGATCATTAAGGGGATGAACTGCAGGAGCTTCACCCTCATTCAGATTGGGCGCACACTAAACCTGGCGTTCGACCTGGGAGAGGAAGATTGGCGGCCATTAAACCGGCATTGATCACTTACAGCCTGCCATGGAAGGAATCACTCAAGTTGGAGAAAGACAGTAGGAAAGGTTGATCTAGAAGAATGAAGCATCTCCGAAGCTTCATCCGTTCTCTTATCACTGGTTTCAGTCAAATTAAGTAATTTCATCCCTATTCCTGTTTTATGCATTTATCTCAACAAACTATCTTTTCTAATCGCCTGACTAAGATCTACAAGGTGTCCATTCAAAACAACAATCTCCGTGGGATCGACCCTGACTCACCTCAGGTATTACTTGGACGACCCAATGCACTTGCTGATTCAGTTGTGCGAGTTCTTATTTCACGCACCAAGTTTTTGGCACCGTTGCCGGGGATTGTTTGGATTTGACAAACTACCGGATTATCTTCTTGCTTAGATTAGGTACTTTTTAAGGTTTTATTGCTCTTTTAATTATGTTTCTTAATTTCTTTTTAGAAAACTTTTCAAAAACTCTTCAAAATCTTTTCTTTTCTTTAGTAATCTTTTTCCTTTGTTTGAATCTTGAGTCAATATTTAAGTTTGGTATCTTTTTGGTGTTTCTTTGTTTTTCTTCCCTTAGTTTTTCGAAAATTGTTCTTTGTTTTCCTTCTTGGTGATCAAACTATTCTTGTTATTTCTCTTGTTTGATTTCAAATTTTTTTAGTTTGGTATCTCTTTGTGTTTTTCTTTTCTTAAATTTTTGAAAAGTGTTCTTAAGTGTTTTTCATTGTGTTCGAATTGTTCTTGGTATTTTTCTTAGTTTGATCTTAAAAATTTTAAGTTTGGTATCTTTTATTGTTTTTCTTTGTCAAAATTTCGAAAATTGTGTTTTTAATTTCAAAAAATTTTAAGTTTGGTGTCTTTTAGTGTTTATCTTTTTAATTTTTCAAATTTCAAAAATTCAAAATTCAAATTTTAACTTTCTTGTTATCTTTTCAAATCTTTATCTTATCTTTTTCTTTAAATTCAAAATTTTATCTTATCTTATTTTAAATTCAAATTTTAAAATTCAAATTTCAAAATCTTATCTTATCCAAATTCAAATTCAATTTTCAAAATTCAAAATTTAAAATTCAAATTTTCAAAATTCAAGTTTTCAAAATCCAAATTTTAAATTTTAAATTTCAAAATTCAAAATTTTCAAATTTGAAATTTCAAATTTTAAAATCAAATCTTTTCAAATCTTATCTTTCTTTGTTTGACTTCCTCTTTCCAACTTTAAATTTTTAAAATCAAATCTTATCTTATCTTTCAAATCTTTTTCAAAATTCAAATTTTAAATCTTATCTTTTCAAATCTTTTTCAAAACTTTTTCAAAATATTCTTTTAAACTTTCTCCTTTTAATTTCAAAATCAAATCTTTTATTTTGTTTTCAAATCTTGTTAATTAGTTAGTTACTTGTTTTATCTTTTATTCTCCTTTCTCTTTTTCAAAACTTCCTAACTACTTTTTCTTTCTTCTTTTTTGAAAATCCCCTCTTTGAATTTAAATCTTGTTAGTTAATTGGTTGTCATATCTTTTCTTAATCTTTCCTTTTCTTATTTTTTCGAAATTTCTTAATTATTTTTTTATTTTCGAATTAGTTTTTTTTAATATTTATTTTCGAAAAAATTATTTTAATTCCTGTTTCTTTTCGGGTATCTCACTAGGAGTTCTCTAGATTGTGACATAGAGACTCCCAATTTTTATTGTCTCTTGTTTGTACAGGAACATTGGAACCACTATGGATCTAGAGGAAGAGCCACAACCAAGAAGAACCTTGGGGTCCTATACAGCCCCCCACTCCTGACTTCTATGGAAGCAGCATTAGCATACCTCCTATTGGAGTAGCTAACTTTAAGCTCAACCCACAATTAATCATTCTAGTGCAGCAAAACTACCAGTTTCATGGACTTCCACAAGAAGAGCCCATGGAATTCCTTGCAAAATTCCTGCAATTAGCTGACACAGTATACACTGAGGGAGTAGACCAGGATGTCTACAGATTGATACTTTTTTCCTTTGCTGTTAAAGACCATGCAAAGAGGTAGTTAGACAACCAACCCAAGTCTAGCTTGAACACATGGAATAAGCTGGTGGAAAAGTTTTTGAATCAATACTTTCTCCCAAAGAAGCTAACCCAACTAATACTGGACATTCAAGGCTTCAAACAAGAAGATAATGAATCCCTTTTATGATGCTTGGGAGAGGTATAGGATGATGCTACAGAAATGCTCTACTGAAATATTTTTAGAATGGGTAAAGTTAGACACCTTCTATTACGGACTCACAGATATGGCTAAGATGTCCTTAGACCATTCTGCTGGTGGTTCAATCCACATGAGAAAGACAATTGAGGAAGCTCAAGAACTCATTGAGACAGTTGCCAGCAATCAGCATCTGTACTCATCTAATGAGACTTCAATGAAGGGAGAGGTTAAGACAGAGTCCACTGAGTCAGACCTTCCTGAGGAAAGTGAGTCATTAACCCAACAACTGCACTTCCTTGCACAACAAATATTGAAATTTTGAGAAATGCTGCAAGAAGCCCGAGCCTCTAACAGAACTATAGAGGCACAGTTGAGTCAAACTAGACAGCACTTATTTAAATAGATAAGAGAAGAATGTCTGGCCCTCATTAGTACCAAGGAGGCTGAGCCTAAGATGGTACACACTGTTGAGGAACTAAATGAAGAAGAGACTCAAGAAGGGGCTAGAAGCACACTGTTACACGACCCTCTTATGGGAAGAAAGCCTGAAGTACCACACCCTCACAAGACCCAAAAGGAGACCAAGGACGAGCACTGCTCACAGTCCTTGGAAGGCTCTAAGAAGCTGCACATCAATAGTCCTTTTGCTGAGGTTTTGGAGCAATGGTCTCTATCTACTGGAAGAAACCTCTCTGATACTGAGAGAGGCGAATTACTGATGAGGTTACAGAAGGATTACATGGTTATCAAGGTCCTTCAACCTCCACTACCCCCTGACAAAGGAGGTACTTCCATGCAGAGTACAATACTAGAGCCTCCTCCCTTGGTGAAAACTCATACAGTTTTTCCAGACATCAAACTTAAGTTTGGTGTTGGATAGTCACCACCCACCAAGGAGGAAGGTTCTAAGAGGAAGATGCATAGGGGATGGAGAAACAATACATCCCCTACCCTAACAAGCAAGGAGAATCAAGCTTATCACACTAAAAGAACACTTATTAGGAGGAATTCAAATCTGAGGGCACTAATCTCCTCCTCTTCTCCCATGGAGTCATTTCTGTTGACCAACTGGAAGAAGGGGAAGAAAGTCAACAATCAAGTGACAAGCTAATGACATTAAAGAAGCGCTTGTTGGGAGTCAACCCAACCATGAGTAGATTATTTCTGTTCTTATTTCTTTTGTTTATTTTCATTTGAGTTTATTTTAGTTTATTTTTAGAGTTTTCCCTTGCTTTTTAATGTTTGTGATCATGTGCAGTAGTTAGAACAGAAATAAAAATAGCCAGAGTTGGAAACAGAACACCCTGGAGTAAAGACCTTGTTGGCGTTGAATGCCAGACAAGGGGGCCAGAGTGGGCGTTCAACGCCCATGAGGAGCAGCAAAGCTGGCGTTGAACGCCAGCCAGGAGGCAGAGACCTGGCGTTGAACGCCAAGAAGGAGCACATAGCTGGGGTTAAACGGCAGTCAGAAAGCATGAAGCTAGCATTGAACGCCAGCCAGGGGCAGAGACCTGGCGTGAACGTCAGGAAGGAGCACCCCAATGGGCATTCAACGCCCTATAAGGAGCATCAAGCTGGCGTTGAACGCCAGCCAGGAGCAAGAACTGGGCATTCAACACCCACAAGGAGGCAGGAAATTCGAATTCCCTAGCCTCCAAGGACCAGTGGGTCCCATAGAAACTCCACTTACCCCACCTACCTCACCCTCTATCTCTCCCTCTTTCTTCTTTTCCTTCTACTCTCTCATTCCCAATTGTTCATATCTGCTCGAGAACGAGCAAAACTCTTAAGTTTGGTGTTGCAAAAGCTTTGCTTTTTGACTTCTACCACTCCTAAGTATGGTACCAAAGACTGGTGAAACCTTTAGGAAGAGGAAGGGAAAGGCACTTGCCTCCGGTTCCCTTACCTCATATGTCACCTATGCAATTCAGCCGGAATTGTCACAGAAAGAGACATCCCCATTAAGGAGGACGAGCCCATCACTAAAAGAAGGATCGAGCATGTTAGAGAGCCGGCACATGGACCACAGCAAGAGCATATGGAGCCGCCTCAACAAGAAATCCCTGAGATGCCTCAAGGATGTATTTTCCTCCCCAAAATTTTTTTGGGACCAATTACATACTTCTCTAGGAGAATTGAGCTCCAACATGGATCAGTTGATGATGAGACACCAAGAGCACTCCACCATCCTCCATGAAATAAGAGAAGATCAAAGAGCCGTGAGAGAAGAGCAACAAAGACAGGGGCGTGACATAAAAGAAATCAAGCACTCCATTGGATTCTCTAGAGGGAGAAGTAGCTGCCGTCACTAAGGTGGACCTGTTCCCTTAATCTTCTATTGCCTATGTTATTTTTCTGTTTTCCATGTATTTTATCTTATTGTCTGTTTCTGGTGCATGATAATTTTTTTTTATGTCTTAAAGCTATGAATATTCCATGCATCTCTTACCATACTTAAAAGAAAATTTCTAATTGAAAAAGAGAAGTAAGATACTTGAATTTCGAGTTATAATATTAAGAATAGTTCAATTATTTGATGTGGTGGCATTGCCCTTATTTTTTGAATGCATGAATGAACAGTGCATATTTGATGTTGGAGTTAAGAATGTTGGCTCTTGAAAGAATGATGATAAAAATGAAGTGTTATTGGTAATCTAAAAAATCCAAAAATTGATTCTTGAAGCAAGAAAAAGCAGCAAAAAGCCAATAGCTCTTTAAACCAAAAGGCAATAGCAAAAACCCAATAGCTCTTTAAACTATAAGGCAAGAGCAAGGATCCAAGGCTTTTTGAGTATCAATGGTTAGGAGGGCCTAAAAGAAACAAACTCTTAGCCTAAACAGTTCAAATAAGCTACTTCCCTAACTATATACTTGTGGTGTGAATGTGTCAAGTGAAAAGTTTGAGACTGAGCAGCTAAAGTCGTGATCCAAAGCAAAAAGAGTGTGCTTAAGAACTCTGGACACTACTGGCTGGGGATTCTAGCAAAGCTGAATCACAATCCTAAGGGTTCACCAGTTAAGTGTTTGTGGCATTTATGTATCCGGTGGTAATACTAGAAAACAGAGTGCTTAGGGTCACGGCCAAGACTCTAAAGAAGTAGTGTTAAAGAATAAAAAAAAAAACTGAACTAGAAGATTTATTAATATCATCTAAATTCTGAGTTCCTAAAGATGCCAACTATTCTGAGCTTCAATGGAAAGTGAGATGCCAAAACTATTCAGAAGCAAAAAGCTACTAGTCCCGCTCATCTAATTGAAACTGAGCTTCAATGAGAACTCAGAGATTTAGTGTATCCTTCTCTTCTTTTTATCCTACTTTGTTTTTGGTTGCTTGGGGACAAGCAACAGTTTAAGTTTGGTGTTCTGATGAGCGGATATTGTATACCCTTTTTTAGCATCATTTTCATATAGTTTTCATTATATTTTGTTTAAGTTTTATTCTATTTTCATGGGTTTTAGTGAAAAATTCATACTTTTGGTTTCAACTTTGAGTTTTTGTGTTTTATGATGATTTCAGGTATTTTCTGACTGAAATTGAGGAATTTTGGCAAAGTCTGATTTAGAGACAGAGAAAAGACTGCAGATGCTGCTAGTATCTGACCTCTGTGCACTTGAAGCATCTTTTCTGGAGCTACAGAAGTTCAAATGGCACGATCTTAATGGCTATCGAAAGCTAACATCCAGGACTTTCCAGAAATATATAATAGTTTAAACTTTACTTTGGAAATTAAGCCCTAAAACTGGCGTTCAATGCCAGCCACCAGCCCTAGTCCTGGCATCGTTTGGCCCATAAGGGAGTAGCTGGTGTCCCACGCCCTTTAGGGGGTCCCAAGCCAGCGTTCAACGCCTCTAAGGGGAACTAGTTCGTGGGAAACACTCAAGCTCAGCACAAACATTCACCAAGTGGGCCCTAGAAGTGGATTTTCGCACTACAAGACTAGTTTATCTTATTTTCTGTAATCCTTAGTTACTAGATTAGTATATACAGGAGAAGATCACCCATGTTTAGGATCTTCTACCTCACTCTTGCCCACTTTTATGTTTACCATTGTATTTTTCTATCAGCATGAGTCACTAAACCTCCTAGGTTAAGGTTAGGAGCTCTGCTTATTTTCATAGATTAATAAAAGTACTACTATTCTATTCAATTCGTGTGTGACTCTATTCTAAGATGTATCTTCATTCTTCAACCTCATGAATGGAATGATCCGTGACAATCATCTTCATTCTACATGGGTTCAGTGTGAGTCCTTAACCAGACATCACTGAACCACTAGCTTGATTATACATCTCTTAGACGGCTAATCCACGACTTCGTTGGGGACTTCTCGAGACACCAGTTCAGCCGAGGTATGGGGAGATTAAGGTCTTTGTGGTAGAGGCTAGAACCAAAGGCGCAGCATTCTCTGATCCGGAAGATTCGACCTTGTCTGTGGCTTTTTGGGTAGGATCATCAACGGGGTGAACTGCAGGAGCTTCACCCTCATTCAGATTGGGCGCACACTAAACCTGGCGTTCGGCCTGAGAGAGGAAGATTGGCGGCCATCAAACCGGCGTTGATCAATTACAGCCTGCCATGGAAGGAATCACCACAGTTGGAGAAAGATAGTACGAAAGGTTGATCTAGAAGAATGAAGCATCTCCGAAGCCTCAACCGTTCTCTTATCACTGGTTTCACTCAAATTAAGTAATTTCAACCCTATTCCTGTTTTATGCATTTATCTCAACAAACTATCTTGTCTAATCGCCTGACTAAGATCTACAAGGTGTCCATAGCTTGATTCAAAACAACAATCTCCGTGGGATTGATCCTGACTCACCTCAGGTATTACTTGAACGACCCAGTGCACTTGCTGGTTCAGTTGTGCGAGTTCTTATTTCGCGCACCACCTCCATTGCAGGAAGAACAATTGGAGATAAAGTGTATGACATGACGAAATGGTAGCCTAATTTCTTGCAATTCTTCACCAATAGACTACACAACCAACACTAAAAGTAAGCCTCACTTGGACTCTAATTTCTTACAATTTTTATATTTATTGCATGTACATTTTTCAATTTAAAACAAGAAGGCGTTATACTTTAAGCCCTTTTAACTACAATAATTTAACAGATTAGCA
Organism: Arachis ipaensis; assembly: GCF_000816755.2. Classification (NCBI taxonomy): domain Eukaryota; kingdom Viridiplantae; phylum Streptophyta; class Magnoliopsida; order Fabales; family Fabaceae; genus Arachis; species Arachis ipaensis. The sequence continues at coordinate 17,934,340 of NC_029792.2, forward strand.
ACGAATTTTTGTGAGAAATTTGTTTTGTCACTAATTCATCACTAACTAGCGAGAAATTAGCGACGCACTAATGACAAACTTAATGAACGATCACAAAATATCCAAACTTGAGAATAACGACTGATTAGTGAGAGATTCACGAGTAAGTTTGTTTCTCGCAAATTGATTTATGTAGCTAAAAATGAGCGAGGAAAGTTTTCTCGCTAATTTGTCACAAAATAATTAGCGAGTGACAATGTTCTAGCAAATCAGTCACTTGGGGTTCAATCGAATAAAAGTAAAGTAGCGAGGGATACTGTAGTCGTTGTTTCGTCGCAAGTGTTTGATATACAATTAGCGATGAATAATTCACACACTAGTTCGTCGCTAAATAAAATTTGTGAGAAATGGGATTTAGTGAGGAACATTCCTATTTTCTTTCCTGAATCCTATTAGAATCCAAGAGAGAAATTGGAGAGGAGCCCCCACTCTTCGGAACTTTTTTCTGACATCACAAGTATATATCATCAGATTGTTCGCTCGCTAATTCGTCACAATGACTTAAAATGCATTTTGCGACGGACAATTTCCTAGCTAATTTGTCACCAAAGTTTTTATTATTTAGCAAGCAAGTAGTTTCTCGCTAATTTATCGCATAACATTGTAAAATTCAAAATTAGGGTAGCGACAGAATAATTAAAGTCCAAAAGTCATGACTAATAATTAGCTAGCTAATTTTTAATAACTAATAACTTACAATATTCTACCAAGATGTTAATTCTAAAAAATTTCACAAACAACTCAAATCAAAAGCTTTTTCTTAAAAGAGATTTTTTTCAATTAGATCACAAATTTGTTGTTATTTTTAATGAGAAGTTTGTTGTTAATTTGAATTGAAGTTTTAAATTAGTATAATTTAAAGGCAAGTTTAAAAATTTAATATTTTTAAGAAATGAGAGCATAATATTGATAATTTTCAATCACAAAATATACTAGAAAAATATATAATAGATAAGATAATTAAATTGTTATATATGAAGATATTTGCATATGATCATACAAGTATTATGAGAATTATTTTGGAATTTATACAAACCCACTTTTATTGGCAAAATACCATATCTCATACATACATACATACATACATACATATCCTTACTATTTTTAGTTTTTCATGATATTTCTTAACTCAATAAGTCATGAATTAATTTGTGGTGGATTGGAGTTCTATTTAACAGTTTGTCATTAGCCAATAAATTATTGCATATACAAGATGAGATTCGAATACCGAATACTTATTTATTATTTGTTTATATGATATATATTGTTTTATAAATTATAAAGGATTTTTTTATAAATAAATAATTTAAATATTTTATTTACCAATATACATAATTTGGAGCTAATTTACGAATTTTCATTTTATTACGTGGAAGTTGATGTACTCTACATATTTCATTTACAGTGTAAACGAAATATACTCATAAATAATTCGTTTACAGTGTAAACGAAATATGACTATTGTAATTATAAAAAATTTCATTTTACAGGTATAAAAATATATTTTTATTACTATTCAGATCTACCTTAATTTATATCTCATCTATATTTTAAAATTTAAATTAATAACTTTGTCACGTTGTTACTTTACAAGTGGGAACATTTCAATTAAGATGGGAGATAGACGGTTTTAATGGGCGGTTTTAACTCAAAATTATTTAAACA
>NC_029792.2:17936226-17955934 GCF_000816755.2 Arachis ipaensis
CCGGCCGATTCAACCGGGTTAACTGAAAACAAATTACCAAGCCGGTTCAGTTAACCTCCAAAACCATCCTTCAAAAAACTTATAAAAAAACGGTCAAACCGGTGATTAACAATGAACCGGCCAAATCGGCCGGGTTTTTAACTGTACCAGTTTTTTACTTATGGATCTGAAACTGCGCCATTTTGACGCCAAAAAAAACATAATTAAACGAGCCCAACCCACTTACCTACATAGCTGACCCGGTAACCTAATTCTGCAACCCCTTATGCAAACGGCAAGACTTCAATTCTCTCACTCACCAGCCACCACACCTCAACTCTAATTTCACTTCCAAGTTCCAATCTTCATCAGTTCATCCAACTCCAACGAAGGCCACCGTCCCTCCCAATCTACCACAATCGACACCACATTAGAGTTGCTGTCATCGGGCAGAAGGACCTCCAACGGGCGGTGTCATCGGCGGCGTCTGGGCATCTGAACTCCGAAGCTTCCATGGTCGGCGTCGTCTGCTTGTCTGGTAAGCTTCTTTGTCAACGTCGTTGGGTATCTGTTCTGCCGCCGTGACCTAGACGCCTACTTTCGTCTCTGTCGCAGTGAGTTGTACTGGTTTTTTCAACTAATTTTTTTTATTTTATTAATGAACTATATGAATTGATGCAGAGTTCTTTATTTGGTTAATTATATGGATTGATGCAGAGTTCTGTATGTAATGGCCGCTGTATGTAATTCAATTTTGGATTATTTGGTTAGTTAATTATTTGGTTAATTTTATGTAACAGCTGTTTTACTGGTTTTTCAATTTTATATTCTGAATTTTGAATGCTGAATAAAATTTTGATATAATTGTAGATTCTGAATGGCTGTAATTCTGAATTTTGTTGTAATTGTTGTAATGGCAGGAGTTTTATTGATATGTGGAAGTACTGTTTGTCATATAGCTACAATTGGGAATAAATAAATTTTATTTTATTTTATTTCTTTTCTTAATCAAATTTTGGAAGTCTCTAGTTAGGTTTGGAAGGGACTAATATTGTTGTTGGCTCATGATAATTTCGTGATCAACATAAATTCCTTTCTGAATTTGAGTTTCTGATGCTTTATTTATTTTTTAATTTTTGCTGCCTCTCTTGATTAAAAGAAACCACTATTGGACAAAAAAAACGGATATTTAGTTTTGGGGATACCTTAGCTTTTGTCCAATGAAATAGTTTGCATTGCTTACAATTATTTGACTAATTAATTATATGACAACATCATCTTAAAATTGAGCTCTCCTTATAATTGCTGCATATGGAAGCTGTAACAATCAATTGTCGTGGCAATGTATTGTTCAATGAATCTAGGATTAAGATGAGCTTATGAATAAGATTAAGGAATAAATATTTGGTCAGTCTTTTGCTATTAAGAAAACTCAGTTTATTGCTGTTATATATTGAATTTTTTTATAATTTTATTATATATTTAACTAAACCGGTTCAATTAAGGTTCGACTCTGATTGGACTATTAAATTAGTTACTTCACTAGTTCAATGATCGGTCTGATTCTCGCAACTTTGCTATTTAAATCGTAGTGATCAAGTCACATAATTTAAAACTGTCATTACATTATTTTTTTAGAAACCATCTCATTTAAATTAGTACTCAACAAAATAAAAATTTAAAAATTTAAAAATTTTGATAATCAAAATTTAAACTATTATAATTTAAACTTAAAAATTTTAATAAAATTTGAACGAAATAATCTGAACTTTTCAAATAATAGAGTACATGAAAAACCTTGTAAAATTTGCTATTTAAATTGGCAGTTTTAAATTATGTATTTAAATGGGCAGTTTTAAATTACGTAATTTGAGTTAAAATTGTCCATTAAAACTGTCTATCTCCTATATTAATATTTTTATTTGGAGAGTAACAACGTGAGAAAGTTATTAATTTAAAATTTAAAATATAGATGAGATATAAATTAATTAAGGTAGATCTAAACAGTAACAAAAATATATCGAATTTTATTTTTTAAATCGGTCAAAATTCTATTTTTAATACTTTTTATTATTTTAAAAAATTATATTTTTATACTTATAAAAAATAAATTTTTAGTAATCACAGACTCACAGTACTCATATTTTGTTTATAGTAAACTAATTATGAGTATATTTCATTAACACTGTAAACAAAATATGTGAAGTACATCAATTTTCACGTATTAAGTGTGCACTCGTATTACGCATTTAAAAATTTCCACATCTTTCATTTCATAAATAATATTTTGTTTATAGTATAAACGAAATATGTTCATAATTAATTTGTTTACACTGTAAACGAAATATATAATAAAATAAAAATTTGTAAATATGTTCCAAATTATTTATATTGGTAAAAAAAATATTTAAATTATTTATTTAAAAAAAATCCTTCAATTAAGCTAATATTTTTTTAGGGGTCAAACAGATTGGACAACTCCTAATTTTAGGCATTACACTCACACACTACCATAAATACTATGGATTCTTAAACAACAACCAGCTTCAGCTGGAATTTGAACCCGGTGTACCTTAGAGCAAGGCAAACATAATTGCCACTCAACTAAGCCTTGCGGTGCTCAATTAGGCTAAAATGTGTGTTTCATATATATATATATATGTGTGTGTGTGTTTTTGGTGTTGTTCTTTTAGCCTGCAGATGCGTTGGGGCCATTAGATCTAGCTGGACAGGTTTACAAGTTTTTTTTTTTCGGTGAAAGGTTTACAAGTTTTATTTTTCTATACAGTTGTACCATTAAAGAAAAGCTTGTATCATGGCCCTTTAAATTTTTTTTATATTAGAAGATTATCATCCACAGGTTTTCGGCTTTGCCTAAATACGAGACAGAAAGGGATGAGGCCCAAAGCTAGCCCAATCTGGCTGAAATATTGATCCTTACGCTCCCTTCCATAGTTTCATGGCTATTGTCTCTACTCCTTTCCAGTTTCGATGACTGCTACTCTTCCTCTCCTTGTCATGCCGATGGCTGCTATACGGCTATACCTCGCATTTATCCACTTTCGGCAAAAAATAAATTTGGAAAGCTTTCAAATATATGGTATATCATTATTTCACAAATTACAAGTAAATAAAATATTTAAATTATTTTTTATAAAAAAACTAATTATAAAATATAAAAATATTTTTAAATATTTTGGTGGCTAATCTGGAGGAAAAAAAAGAAATCTAGATCCTCAACCAGGTCGGGCCATAACTCAATCACCAGACCCGACTCGATGAGGTTTCGCACTTCTCCAAATGTTAGTTAGGGCACCCAGCGGCAGCACACAAGGCTACACAGTCACGCACCCTCTTCTCTAGCACGTAATGAGGCACAACCCTGACCTGAACCCCCTCTTCTCTCAGCACGCAGCCACACACCCTCAGCCCCCACCTCACGCACGACGCCACCGTTTCCCTCTCAGCCCTCTCTCTCTCTCCCTGTCTCTCACCATCCACCATCACTACTCACCAGCCTCAATGGCGATGACACCAGTGGCTGCAAAGTGCGACGGCGCTTCTCTGCTCCCTGCCACCATCACTCCATCAGTCAGCCGCCACCTCTGCTCTACTGCCTGCAGTCGTCTTCTTCTTCTTTGCCCCTGGTCGTCTTCTTCTCTTCTCTGACCTCTGTTCTCAAGCTCAGGTAAATGATTAATGTTCTGATTATTGGAACTTCTGATTATGGGGTTTTGATTATTGCTTTGATTAGATTTTGATTATTTTTCTGATTAGTATTTTGATATTGTTTTGACTTCTGATTACCAGTCATGTTATTTTCTTTTTTTTTTCTTGAAAAAAATCATTAGTGTTGGTATTTTGGTGTTCTGATTCTTATTCTGATTACTAGTAAACTAAATATTTGTTTTGATTATTACTTGTTTTTTTTTTTTTCTGATATGTTCTTAATTTAATTGATGCGATTATTTTTTCTTAACTTTGTTAATATGGTTATTGTTCTTCCTGTTTGTTCTAATTTATACTTAATAACTTAATCTTATTGTTAATGCTGATGATTTATTTCTAATTATTCTGTGACACACCCCCATGTTATAATAGACGACAATTGGGCTTGAAGTTTGGACAATGTATAGCTCACTACAGTGCTTTTCTATGTGCCGAATTTCTACTTTTTATTTAGCTTAAATAGTAGAGAATGTTGCAGAAAAGAGCAAGGAATTGACCTCTTGTAAGGGTGAAATCAAGACCTTCAAGTTAACTGAGGCTCTCAAGAACAAGATTTAACTAGTTTTGAAATTAGAATGCTCTGGTGGAGCCAGATTAAATTGCTAGTTTTGAAATTTGCAAACAATACAACTGCTCAAGATTCATTAGTAAAATATGCCAATTTAGTGATGTCGGAGTTGAATCCAAAATGAACATGATTGGGTACGCTCACTCGACTTATCCTACTGATATTATTTTTCTGTGATATTTTTGCAGTTTGATGATAGTATAAGTGACAACATTAGTGAGACTGAAGGTGGAATTGGTGGACATGTTCTTTGTGCAATTGATATGTCAAGTCTAAGGTGTTTGTATTTTTCATTTTTTTTAATTTCAATGTGTAAAGAGCAACTAAGATGTGTAATGTATAATGATTTTATAGAAGCATGATTATATTTGGACAGCCATATTGAAATATCTCTAAAGAAATGAGTGAATACTTATTTTTACATAATATTGTAACTGAGCCTTCTTTATTAGTTTACTGATTAAGTCATGTTTTTTAGAGCTATTTAATAGATAGAATAGGCATTTGATCAAACCCAAAGACTTGGTTATTATTAGGTTAAGCTTCAATACCTAATTTCTTTAAACATGGTTTGAACTTTTTTAAACATGTATAATTTTGAAATAATTTTATTTGTTTGCGTTATAATTTTTTAGTTAAATCACTAAAATAAGAAAATAATGAGGTTTATTTTAATATAGCGACAAAATTGGTATTCTAACTAATATTTTGTGAAACATTAATGACATACCTGCTATTGATGATGGTGACAAATTAAAGACTCCATTGCGACTGAAACATTTGTGATATACATATCAATTTGTTACTAGTTTAAAAGGAAATTGAGATAGTAATAGTTTTCGTTTAGCGACAAAATTTCTACAAATTTGATTAAGGATTTTCAAAAATTAGTTATAGATTTGCTACAAAATGTGACAAATTTGTGATCATATTAGCGGACAACTTGCAACGAGTTAGGTTTGGGAAAATTTTTCGCTAATTAGTGTCAACTAAGCATTCCATTTTGTCTATGAAGTTAGCTTGCATTTAGCAATGAGTCTGCTGTAGTAGAGTTTGTTGCTAATTAGTGACTACTGTTTAGACTATTTCTTCTATGAAATTAGCTTTTACTTTAGTGATAGATTTGTGACTATCTATTCGGTTGCTAGCGACTGTTGTTTGCCGATCTGCGACTTGAAATTAGCGAGAAAAGCATTAGTTGCTAGGCGGTAGCTAATCTGTCACTAAATTATATTTTGCGTCAGATTGGCGATGATTTTACAATTCTTTTTGTGGTAGTTAATCAGCCATATTCTTGTATTGTTGGTTCAGTTATTTATTCATAACAGTATAATGTTATGATCCTTTCAACTCCAAATTTATTTGTGGCATCTCTACAGTATTTTAATTTTCTATTTTATTTTAAATATAATACTCAAGAATATTGTATATCCATCAAAACAAAAATGTTTTCAACAAGTTCTAAGATGAGACACATGAAACAAACTAAATTGTGTAATATAATTACATAAAGAATAGGACATCTGTGAACTCAACATTATTAAAGCAAGGAGAGTAATCCATCAATCAGAAAATAAAATAACAAAATGACGAAATTTAATTTTTATTAAATTTTAATATTGTATCATCTGAATAATTTTTTTTATTAAAGTTTAATAAAAATAGATCCATATCACACACTCTTTAAGAATTATTTTCATTTTATACATACAAATTATAAACATTTCAATTTTCCAAAAAGAAATAACTAGCCAAAAATGTTATGTAAAGGAGAAGGGTGTTCATAGAATACAGAGGAATTTTATGACAATTACTAATAAGAAACAAAAGCAATATTGCATGAAATATAGGAAGGGCCATAAAAAAAACTCTCCTCTTCCCCGCAACGGGTAACGAAAACTTTGTATCCACGGATTTTTAAAAGATTAAAGAAAAAATCGAAAAAGAAGATTTAAAAAAAATAATCCTCAAGGTAATATATGTGCTTCAATATTAAATGTAATCTTGCTGATTAAATTGTATTAAAAATCAGGGTAATATATGTTCTCTTTATCAATTATAACAACAACATTAGTACTGGTCTTTTTTAAAAGAACGAACTTAAAAAAGAAAATATAACAATTAAAATAAAGATATTAAAATGAGTTAAAGGCAACATCAAAATTATATGAATTGCTGCAAGTTCTTTTTTAATATCTACATTGCATATTCAAAACACACCTACACACATACGTATGTCACAAGAGGCACAAGTTAGTTGTTTACACAGCAGTTTACTAATTTTGTAATTCAAATTCAATAATGGCACAAGAGGCGGACACACTGAGCCATTTTGTTTAATTATCCTTAACTCTGTTTGAAAACAACAACAAACATAAGTAATAGTGCTTCTTTAGCAACAACACCCACAATCATCTCATCAATCACTAAAAATAATTAGCACCCTCAACAACATTCTTGCTATAATAATGGTTCCAAACTTCTTCATCAGTATTCCTTTGTCTTCAATTACCACACTCCATCAAAGTCGGAAGACACACACATACAAGAGGCACACACACATTGAATAAGATCACAGAAGACTTACTGGAAGGAGGAGCGGCGAACGGCGAAGAGGCTGACGGACAAACCACAACTAAGACGGGCCAAGATGCTGCTGCAGCGGTGATGAAGACCGGCAAGATCTTGCTAGAGGCGGCAACAAAAACCGGAATAGAAGCGGCTACGAAGACCGGGCTGGAGGCGGCGACGTTCAGGCTGCAGCAAGAGAAAGCGACGACGATTCTGCCTCGGCCCTCATACGAGGGATGACGACGATTTTGCGGTGAGATTGTGAGAGTGAGACACGGTGGAAAAATACTCCAAAATTTTATTTTCTCTAAAAATTTTTTTAATTGCACCAAATATACTTCTGACAGCTAAATTTTCAAAAAAAATTAGGACTAATTTAGCAATAATACATTATAACTATCTCTAATTTGCTTGTGTTGGGTTATTCTTATAAAATTATGGCTGAATTGATCCTAAGTTTTTTGAAATATTAGTTGTTAGGGGTATATTTAATACAAGTCAAAAATTTACGGGACAATATTGAAACAAAATAACTCATGAATATTTTTAAAACTTTTAGCAAACTTCAAAAACAAAAAGATACTTTACCCTTATTATTATTAAGTATTAATCGTAGTAGTAAGTTGGTCAATGAATTGCTGCACGCACAGAACGGAATTCAAACCCTCAACACTTGGTTAAACGGATGAGTAAGCTGACCATTCGATCAATCCAAGTTTGTTATAGTAGTAGTATACTTAGTAGTGGTATTGTTATAAACACTGCACTAAAAATGTCACTTCTTGCAGGCCTAGTATGGTCATTTCGTGGGCATTTGGCTAGAGATACAATGTAAATTCATTTTGTGGAAGGAGACCGCGAAATGAAGTTGTGCAAATTTAAAAATCTTTTCAGCCAATTGTATTCTAATAATAAATAATTTTGTTATTTATTTAAAAAACGGCAAATAAATTGCCGAGTTCGTAGAGCCCTAATACTACAACCTTATTACAAACAAGAACACAACAGAACCCTGATACCATACGAAGTAAGAACATAACCTTATTAAAAAGACATTATTGTCTAGGAATTGAAATGAAAAATGAAGACCCTGATACTAAAAATACAGCAAAAATTTATAGGACAGATAAAGCAAGAAGTATGAGGGGATAAAAAAAAAAGGTTTATGGACATATGGTGAATTCCAAAGGAACACTAACAATGGTATCCGAAAAATCATCTCTTTGTCCTTCAAGAGAGTAATATGCAAGAACATGATATGGATGCTTCATGCTTTATTACTAAAAGGAATCAACTCAACAACCAAAAGACCACAACTCGAAGAAGAGACACCATGACCTTGCACCCAAAAGTATCTAAAAGAAGATAGGAACATCGCGGCAATGGCTAGGGCACGCTCGGAAAAAAAGAAACTTTAATTAAAGAAGCATTGTTATAAGTTAAGCTCCGATAAACGGAACATACTAACATAATATTAGAGCTGATAGAATGTGTTGATCATTTATTTCTTCACGAATTCTGTGCCCCTGTAGTTTCATTAAGGGTACCGGTTAGTATAGGACATGTAAATATGAGTGACTAATATGGAATTTAATTATATAACAATATGATAGAATGTGAGGTTTGAATTTCAGAATTGAAAATGATGCATTAGTGTATTATTTACCCAACATTGCAACCATCTCGTAGTTGATTAGACTCATTGTAGAAGTTAAATGCCTGAAACACTTAGTGGGGGAGATCAAGAATCTAGATTTTTCAATAAATAAAAGCATTGGTACTGTAAATGAAATTTGAAGAGTTAAGGTTCAATAATACTCAGGTCATCGGGTGTTGCATCTTCATCTCTGATAAAGTTATCGACAAATTCTCCTTTCATTTTTCCTTTACCACTGCAAGAGAACAAGAAAATATTCTCATATAGAACATTTTAGTAATTTTTTGCAAGTATCTCTCAAATGTAACAAAGTACAGGATGTTACCATCTTGGCAAATTTTGCAAAAATTTGACACCGCAAAAGATGTTACAGGAACCAATAACCAAACGGCTCATACATGAATAACAATATTCTCATAAATTGCATGATATAGGTCACTATCAACTATAAAATATGAAAAATAATGAAGAATAAAATTCTATATTAATGATGTCTAGCAATAACTATAATTGAGCTACCAAGAGAGAAAAAAGAAGCAAAATTAACTTTATCTTTCACACTATGCTTTTGGTATATCCATGAACATAATTCAAATTTACCTTAAGAGACAAGCAATTACCACTGCCACAAGATTGAGTTACATGTAGACACAGCACATGTCACAAAGAACCTCGAGTCTGAATCGAGCAGGTTTTACATGTCACAAAGAACCTCTAGTCTGGATCAAGCAAGTTTTGGAGATTTGATAGTTTTCTTGACTCTCTTTCTTCAAGGTCCATTCTTGGTTAATGAATTCAAAGAGTATACTTGCTTCCTAGTCCAACACATTGTGTCGTCCCAAGAAATTTTCTAAAGGCATTCCCGTGCTATACAGCTATTCCAATCTATTGAGTCCACGTTTACATAAAGATTTAATTTTTCCTTCTATTGCCAACACCATTCGATTTCAAAACAATTAAATTCATAGGATATCATTATCTGGATTAAGACTTTACCAATGGTCCTTGCAAGAGCACTTCCCACCAGAGAAATGGTGGAATTTATTTGAATCTCTCAGAATGATTGTCCTTTCAATATGGACTGATGCAAATTTCATAAACATATGGCAGTCATTACAGACACGTATATTCTTTATGATCCTGATAGGTGCAATTCCATTGGGCCTTCTGATTAAAGCAAAAGCAAGAGCTAGTTTCTCACTGTGGTATGAGATGGATTTAAATTTTTCTTCCTGTCCCACATTATGCAGAACAATGTTTGTATCTGGATTATACCCAATTTGTTGCAATATTGAAATCAATTTGTTCAATTCATCATAGATTTGTTTCACTGCTGGATGATTACGATCTTCTGAAACAAATTTATGGACTTCAATCCCAACTTCAACCAAACTATAAGCAGCAAACTTTTTTGCATTGTTTTTATTCATGAGAGATCGTACATCACCTACTTTTTCCCATCTCCCGCAAGCAGCGTATAAGTTGGAAAGCATAATATAAGGTCCTGCATTATGTGGATCCAACTTGAAGAGATGACCAGCTGCCAATTCTGCATTCTTGATGTCACCCTTCTTTGCACAAATAGAGAGTAAGGTGGACCAAATGAGGTAATCTGGTTCATTAGGCATGCATTTGATCAAATCCACAGCTTTATCAACACTGCTAGAGCGACCAATGAGAGTGACCATACACGCATAGTGATCCAATGTTGGTGTCATCCCATGTTCACTTATTGAATTAAAATATTCATGTCCTTTTGCGACCATGTCAGCATTAATACAAGCAGATAATACACCCACAAAACTAATGCTATCAGGTTTGATATTTTCCTGAAGCATCCTTTCATAAAGAGCCAACGCTTCATGTGGTTGACCATTTTGTGCATAACCATGGATCATAGAATTCCAAGTAATCACATTTCGAAAATGCATTGTCCCAAAAATGTTCCAAGCATCCAAAGTAACTCCACACTTGCAGTACATATCAACAAGAGCACTTGACACAAGCATGCTATGATCAACACCCATTACTATTACTTTTCCATGGACAACCTGACCATGACACAAAGAAGCTAGCTTGGCGCAGGAGCTGACCACACTTGAAATGGTGTAACTGTCAGGTCTAACGTCTCTACGGAGCATGTCGCCAAACAACATCAATGCATCCTCTTCTCTTCCATTCTGTGCATAACCAACTATCATTGTTGTCCAACAAATCTCATCCTTTTTAGGTATTTCACTGAACATCTTCCTTGCATCATCCACATGTCCACACTGAAAGTAAGCATTGATAACAATTGATGCTGTAACTTGGTCAGGTTTCAAACCCAATAACTTCATCTTATTAAACAATCGAATGCACTCATCATGATTTCCCAATTTGACATATCCAGAGATCATAAGATTCCAGGAAACAACATTTTTATGTGTCATTCGATCAAAAAACCACCGTGCCCTATGAATATCACCACACTTCGCATAGACACCAGTGATAGCATTCCATACAAAAGTGTTATCCCCACAACCACTAATAACAACTCTCCCGTGAATCTGCTTACCAAGCTTCAAATCCAAGAGCATAGAACATGCTTGCAATGCATTCACATAGGAGTACTGGGTGAGCTGAAACCCATCTTCTTGCATCCTCACTAAAATCTTCAATGCCTTGCCTGAATGCCCATTAGTTGCAAAACAAGCAATCAAGGTGTTATAAGAAACGGAATCACGAACAGGCATTTGATCAAAGACAGTGCACAAATCCTCAACCAAACCCAACTTAGCATAAGCAGAAAGCAAGGCATTCCAAGAATAAACATCTCTGTGGGTCATATTATCAAACAGGTCTCGTGCATAGGAGAGTTTGCCGCATTTGGCAAACAAATGGAGAAGCTGGTTGTGGATGAAGGAGTCTTTGGGTTGGAAAAGGTGAAGTTGCATGTGAGACTGCAATCTCTTGGCTTGAACAAAGTCATTTGCTCGAACGCAGTGAAGGACATGGCGCGTATAGGAATCAGAAGTAGCAAGGCCGCGAGAATACAAAAAATCAATAGCTTGTCTAAGATTTTGTTTAGCCATTGAAGAAGAAAGTGCAATGCCCAACCTTTCAAAAATACGACTAGCTTTAAGATGTTGACATTTTGGGGGGTGACTCCTTGAATGGCTCCCAAGTGGCATGCTCCTATTGCTCCTGCATCAATGCCCTTCTTACTGAAAAGTTTGAAAGAAAATCCAAAATGAATTCAAAGGACAGTAGGTGCAATGATATCTGTCATGCTCATAATTAACATGCTCTGACTTTTGTTTGGACATATATTGTAATGACTCAACTTTTAGCATGTCATTATTATACCAAAAGTAAGACGTTACTGACCTGTTTTCCTTTATTATCTTTTTAATATTGAGCCTTTACAGCGTTATCGCGTTTCAGTTTTTAAAAAGATTCCAAAAAAATTTTGTTTTTATTAACTTAAACCATATATCAAAGATCACCAAGTAATACTAATCATATAAATACTAATAACAATAAATGTTATACAAGTAATTCAAAATAAAATTGATATAATACCTATTCCTCTGTATAGAATAAAAATCTTAATCAACAAGGCGAGGAAACTCTACGAAAACAACAAGAAATATAAGTAAAGTCCTACTAATTGTCTGTGGTTTCATACTGAGTCTTCGAACCTGTGTCACTAAAAGGTTGGAAATTTATGGAGGTGAGAACAAATCACACTTTCTCAGTAGAGAATGAGAATGCCGTAAAAGTAATAATTGACATTCAAAAAATTAACTTTACTTATAAAACCATTTTTGTCAAACCTTTGGAAATACCTTTTAATCTTACTTTAGATAATTAATTACTTTTTTAATTTTCTAAAGCCAAGATTTGTCATATTGAATATCTCTCAGCCACAACAACAGTTATTACTCATCTCAATTCCTTCACAAACTACTAGCACAAGTAAGAAACTCAATTCAACACAAACAAATCACAATAAGATAAACAACACAATCACAAAGAAGTAATACAAGCAAACACAACCAAATGCAAATGCGCAAACATTATGATGCATGTCTGTCCTAAGTAGATCATGAACTCACGTGTCGGTTTACACCCTATAGCCCGACATTACCTAGGAACAAGTCCCAGATATGGTTTCTCATTTTGTTCTTCGTGCATACATGTCGGTGGTTAAGAATATCACTCCTTCATGACTACCGACAGTCGGCGCAAAGCTCGACCCCATAATATACGCACAAGGGGAAACAGTGATCCTCAATTCGTGGGTGTCCCCAAGATCAACACACAAAACAGAGATCCTCAGTTTGTGGGTTTCCCCGAGATCAATACACAACAAAACAGAGATCCTCAGTTCGTGGATTTCCCCGAGATCAGTGCACACAAAACAGAGATCCTCAGTTCGTGGGTTTTCCCGAGATCAATACACACAAAACTGAGATCATCAGTTCGTGGGTTTTCCCCCGAGATCAACATACAACTGTTCGTGGTTTATTCCCATAATTAATGATTATCAATTCGTGGATTTTTCCCGCATATAAAACGAATAACAATATATAGGTTTCTCCGAGACCAATGATCATTCAGTTCGTGGGTACTTCCTGAATTTAACCAATTATCAGTTTGTAGGTTTTCCCTGTAGTTAAACAACTAACAGTTCGTGGGGTTTTCCTGCCTTTTATCGTTTTTCATTATCCTTTCTAAATCTCAACAATCCACATATCAATTCTTCATTCTCTTTTTCCCTTTGAATTCTTAACATTTTTCTTTAAACCTTTCTTAATTTTCTCAGCCATTCATCCATAAAAATCTTAACCATCAAATCATTTCATAATCTCTACTTTAGCAATCTTAACTGAAACCAACTTTAAAACTATTTTTCAGTTTAATTCTCTATCAAAAGACTCAAGAAAATCATTTATTTTAAATTCATTAAATACTTTTCAAAACATAACCCTCTCATTAAAAGTAATCAAATAAAACTCTTTCTCAAGTTTACTAATGTCCCAAAAACTCAAAGATCATCTCTCTTTACCATTTAAATTCAGATGTTATAAATTCACCAAGCTCCTCAAAAGGTAATCCTTTATTTCAAGCCCAAAACATAACTCTTTTCATCTTGAATCGAACTCAAAACATAGTTCCTTTCTTAAATAATTCAAACTCAAAACATAAACCTTTTCTTGGAAAATCAAATTTAAAATAGTATAATTCTTTTTTTTTTAAACTAAATAAAACTCAAATAATTAATTTTCCAAATCCAAATCTTCTAAAATAACTTTTTAAATAAAACCTCAGATTTTATAAAATTTCGTCAGCACCTTCTCTAAAACTCGGACTTAGCCACCCTTACAGGTTACCTTTTTCTCAACAATTCATCCACCTTTTCTCAACAATTACCAAATAGGAGATTCTTAATCAATCAAAAAATTCACAATTCGCAATAATTAACAATTCAATCATAATCCGCAATTCCCACATAATCCATCAATCCAACTTCCATCTCATCAATTCATAACTAATTTCCCAAAACCAATTCTCAATCAGTCACCAACCAAGTCCACTACCGTTACCATATATCGAATAACTAGCTCATCAACAACCAATTCAATATAATTCATTAAAGATCAGAATTTCAATTCATTCATCACAACCATCAATAACTCAGGCACAACCACAACCACATCCAGCTTCAATCATAATTCAGAATAATCACCACAACTAACTTTTTTCAAATACTTTTCATTCAACAATTAACTCATCATATTTCAATTTAGTAACAATTAAGCAACCTTACACTCCAAATTTTGTATCTAAGCCTAGGAGTCTAGGACTCTTCCAATATCACAATTCCAACTTCCATTTCATTAAACAAAGTTATTAAAATCAGTAGTATAGCTCCAAGAACTCGGAATCAATAATTCACAAAATTACACATACATATTCATAATAGTTCATCAACTTCCAGCAGAATTTTCAAGCATACCCTCATCATCATCAAATCACATAACCAACAGAAATAATCATCCTCAAACACAGCCACAAATCAATCTCATCACAATTTCATCACATTCAATCATATTCACAATCACCAACAACCTAAATTTCGTCAATTTTCATCAATTAATCAAATAAGACATTTATAAATTATTTGCAGTTACTCACTAAATCTCAATGGCATCCATAAATTAAAACAGTTAATTTTAAAATAAATCCCCAACCTCCGAGCGTCGAAATTAGAAGAAAACCGAAACCGCTTGGGGCGGCAGTGGCTGAGCTAGCGTAAACAGCAGCAGAAACAGGGGTTGAGCCAAAGGACAGTGGCTCCAACCCTCGTGAACTCTCTCTTTCACTGCGGCTGGGCTTTCCGACAGCAACGGCTTCTGACCACAACACGACAACCTGGCGCGGCGGAGGAGCGCGACGACGGCAGCGATTGCTTCGGCGCAGTGACGATGACTTCTTCCTTCTTTCCCGCGAGCTCGACGGCTTCACTCTCTTCTCCTCGACGGCAGCGAGCTCGCAGAAACGGCTGGACGGCGACGGATCTAACAGGAACGGGACCCTCGGCGGCGCAGGACGCGACGGAGCTGGCAGCGGCAGAGCGCGATGGCTCCCCTTCTTCCTCGCGTCGTCCCTGGCTCGCGGCACTCTCTCCTCTCGAACGGGTCTGCTCGACAGCGGCGGCAAAGAGCACGGCGGTACATCGTCCTACTCTCTGCAACGGCGTCGACGGCGTATTCCAGGACGGCGGCAGTGATGAAGGAAGGGGGTGGCGTCGCTGAATTAGGAATTGAGGGTGAGTTGTGTTGTGCGTGTGTGTGTGTTTGCCGTGAGAGATGAGGGCTGTGAGCATAGTTGTAAGAATCGGACCGGTGATCGAACTGGTTAGGTTATTAGTTTATTGGTTTATTGATTTAACCGATAAATCGCTGGTTGAACCGGTAAAATCGGTTTCACATGAGTAAAAAATATAAAATAGTAAAAAATTTAGTAAAGTGATAATTAGGTTCTTGAAATTTTTTACTTCGGATTAATTAGTCCTTGAAAAAAATAAAGTATCAATTTGGTCCTTTACGACAGTAAACCATGGATACGTTATGTCCCTCTATCAATTTATTATGTGAAATTTAATAGTGATGTTTATATATCTACTAATTAATCCTAAGTCAAAATCTTCGAAGACATACTACTTAACTTAATATTTTAAAAAATTTAAAATAAATATATTAACTAACATTTTAATAATAGTATAAATCCTAAAGAATTATATATTAAAAAAAAGGTGAGTATAAAACTAAAATTAAATTAAATAAATATAAAACAATTCAATTATGTATATATATATATTAACTAGCACATAAAGTATAAAAGTGACAAAGCAGCTTGGTGGCATACCTTGTTGAGTGCAACAAAAGAGACATGAGTTCGAGTCCTGCTCTGGAGCACCGAAGATCTGCGAGGGAAAGGAGCATAGGAGTAATGTTCGAGCCTACCATGAGGCGCTGGACGGCTGGAGCACCGTAGACCTGTGAAATGCTGGGAGCACCATAGGATCGGCCGGTTCGCGCATTTGTATCGAACCGACCGGTTTTAGCCGGTTTCTGACGAATCGTCCGATTCTTGCCGGTTTAATTGCGTGTTCGGTCCAAACTATAAATCGAATCGGCCAGACCACCGATTTTTCAGTCGAACCGGCCGGTCCGGTCCAGTTCTTACAACTATGGCTGTGAGACTGAGTGCGAGAGAGAGAGAGAGGAAGGGGGACTAGGATTTCTCAATTTGGGAAATTAGGCTCTGAATTTGGAAATTTAGAATTAGAAAGTAGAAATTTTACAAAGACTATAAAAAAGATATAATAAATATAAAATAAAAAAATATAAATAAGAAATTCTAGTATTATTATTTACTATAATTACTATCACAATATAATTAATATATTAATATTGTAGTATAAGAAAGAGAGAATAGTATAAGAGAGAGAAGAGATTATTGTTATTGATTGATTGTAGTATCTGCGGAGGCTTAACCTCCTATTTATACACATAAGGGATCTTCATTTTTAACTTTTAATTAATGCTCCTTTAATATTCTTCATTCTTGGAATATGAGCTCCACATAGAAAATGGGCATCCACGTCTCATTCTTATCACAATACTCCCCCTTAGATGACCATTTAGGATTATTGCCTCGTTAAAATCTTACTAAAGAAAAATCCAGTGGGAAAAAACTTTAGTGAAGGAAAAAAAGTACAATATCCTTTAGTGATGGGGACTGCCTCATTAAAAACCTTGTCAAGAAAAACTCAATGAGAAAAAACCTGACCAAGGAAAAAAGAGTACAGTCTCCCCCTCTTGCCGACATTATTTTATATCTCGAAATCGGCGCATCCCAATCTGATGTACCAATCTTTCAAAAGAAGATTTTGGGAGTGACTTTATGAATAAATCTGCCAGATTATCACTTAAGTGGATCTGTTGAACATCAATTGTCCCTTGATTTTGAAGATCATGAATGAAGAAGAATTTGGGAGAAATATGCTTTGTTCTATCACCTTTGATATATCTGCCTTTAAGTTGAGGAATACATGCTGTATTATCTTCAAACAGGATAGTTGGAGCTATCTTCTGATCAATCAGTCCACATGATGACAGAATATATTGGATCACACTCCTTAGCCAAAAACACTCGCGACTAGCTTCATGTATCGCTAGTATTTCAGCATGATTAGAGGATGTTGCTGCTATCGTCTGTTTCGTGGACCTCCATGATATAGCTGTACCACCATATGTGAATAGATATCCTGTTTGAGATCTCCCTTTATGTGGATCAGACAAATATCCAGCATTTGCATAGCCAACTAATTGTGAGTTGGATCCATAGGGATAAAACAATCTCATATCAACCGTTCCATGAAGATATCGAAAGATCTGTTTGATTCCACTCCAATGTCTTCTGGTTGGAGAGGAACTATATCTTGCTAGTAAATTCACCGCGAATGATATGTCAGGTCGCGTATTATTAGCAAGATACATTAGCGCTCCAATGGCACTAAGATATGGTACTTCAGGACCAAGGATATCTTCATTCTCTTCTTTAGGACGGAATTGATCATTTTCTACATCTAAAGATCTTACAATTATTGGGGTACTTAATGGATGTGACTTATCCATATAAAATCTTTTCAAGATCTTTTCTGTGTATGTTGTTTGATGAATAAAGATCCCATTTTTTGTATGCTCGATCTGTAGGCCGAGACAAAATTTAGTCTTTCCAAGATCTTTCATCTCAAACTCTTCCTTTAGAGTTTTTATAATTGTTGGAATCTCTTCAGGAGTTCCAATGATATTTAAATCATCAACGTACACAGCAATAATAATGAATCCAGATGCAGTTTTCTTTATGAAAACACAGGGGAAGATATCATCATTCTTAAATCCATTTTTGGCCAAATACTCAGTAAGACGATTATACCACATTCGTCCAGATTGTTTTAGACCATATAAAGATCTTTGCAATTTAACTGAGTATAATCCTTGTGAATATTCATTGGATGGTTTAGATATCTTTAGTCCTTCAGGAACTTTCATATAGATATCCCGATCTAATGAGCTGTATAAATAGGCTGTTACCACATCCATTAAATGCATATGCAGTTTATGATATGCAGATAAACTGACCAAATAACGTAATGTTATCGCATCCACTACAGGGGAATACGTTTCTGCATAATCTATACCGGGCCTTTGTGAAAAACCTTGTGCCACAAGTCGGGCTTTATAGCGCACAACTTCATTTTTCTCATTTCGTTTTCTCACAAATACCCATCGGTATCCAACAGGTTTTACATCTTCAGGTGTACGGACTACAAGTCCAAAGACTTCACGTTTTACAAGTGAGTCTAATTCAGTCTTCATGGCTTCTTTCCATTTTGGCCAATCATTCCTTTGTCGACATTCTTCGACTGATCTTGGCTCAAGATCCTTACTTTCATGCATGATATTTAATGCCATATTATATGCAAATATTTCATTAACAATTGTCTTATTTCGGTCCCATTTCTCTCCTGTAAAGACATAATTTATCGAGATCTCATCATTTTCACAATTTTCAGGTACCTAAACGTCTTCTGGCGTTAAAATTATATCAGAATTTTGGACAACTGCAGGTGTCTTTACTGTGTCTTTTTCAACAGGAATAGTATTTACCTCTTTTCTCTTTCGAGGATTTTTATCTTTGGAACCGACAGGCCTGCCACGCTTCTGGCGTGTATTTGCTTCAGTGGCTATTTGTAATAAATATATAGGATTCCTACCCATATTTGGACCGTTTGGTATATTACTTGAACCAGCTCCGGTGTTATTGTGAGTATCTGTATAATATGTAAAAAATTCATTATTAAGATGAAAATAATGTAATTTGATAATTCAAGGGTACACTCAAGAAATAAATTATACATAATTCGTACATACTAAGAATCAAGTAACATAGATATATCGTAAAAAATAATTCATATTAAATGATAAACTAACAACATAAATTTATTAATGGGAAGTATAACTTAGAGTACCTGATACAGAGTATTGTTGAGGGGGTATATTTGTGATATCTTATAATGGTGTTGCTGCCTCTGTTCTTCACTCATATTTTGTCTTCGTTGTCTGCATAGTTTTGCCAAGTTCGTCGACCACTTCCACTTGAATCTTCCATTAGTATGTTGTCAACTATAATTAATCAAAGAAATATATAAAAATAGGTTTACACTTTTATTTAATGACGAAAAATAAATTACAGTAGGTTTTACATTATATTTAGACGAAGTGAGAAGAATGCAGGAGAAGATGGAGAAAAAATAAAGGAAATTTTTTCTATTATGGAGTAACCAGTGAAGTGAGAGAGATTAAGAGGAAAAATTGGTATCCTATTAGTTATTATAGATGAAGATGAAGATTAAGTAGTGGAAATTCTGTAACTGATGCAGTAACGTGATGTGAGAGAAATTAACGGGAGAAATTATATTGATGTGAGAGTGGAATTCTGTAACTGGAAGTAAGTTATTAAAAAGGATAAAAATGAAAAAAAATATTGGACACCAAAATGGGTTTTCCCATTATATATTGTTATAGATATGAGAATAAATATAATAAATATTTTGATAAATTTTAAAAGATAAGTAATTTTAAAAA
>NC_029792.2:17956077-17971447 GCF_000816755.2 Arachis ipaensis
TAAAAATTACATATTAAGTTCTAATTACTTTTAAAATTCAAAGTATTATAGAATTTTATTTAATTATCTTTAGTAAAATAATTTTCTTAAAATAAAACTCTCAACAAAATATAATAAATTAAATTTTTCAAAAATTCAGATTGTTACATATATGTGGCATGTTATGTTCTCCAATCAAATACATAGCTGCCAATTGGCAATGAAAAGCTATACTGCCAATTGGCAATGAAAGCTATAGCATCTTAATAAGTTGCAATGCAGCAACATCGATTCATGTTAAAGATATGTATAGTATTTTACAATGCATCAAGTGCTGATGCTAGCTTTATACTGCTGTTTATAAAAGACTAATAAAAAAAATTGTTCATTGTTTATTTTTATAGAAATTAATTCACACCTATGGTTGTATTACATTATAATTATATTACCTGTCACTTCAAAATTTGAAAATTTGAAACTAACAATTTATATGTTCATAATCATTATACTGACATGACTTAATTAGTCAACAACTTTTAATTTTAAAAACAAAATCAAACATGTATGTTTGCTTTAGGAAAAAAAGGCTTCACCCCCTTTATTTATCTTATCTCATTCTCCTTCATCGTGAACCCAACACCAGCTCCATCGACTGTGACATCTTAACTTCAGACTTGGCAACCTCCACAAGTACGTCGAAAGGAGTACATTGCCACCAAATTGCTCATCGGAAACATCATCATTGGCTTTGAGGAGATGAAGGAAAAGATGATGTAGAAACGCGAAAGTTGGCCATGTGCTTACCTATATTTCAAACAAAACCCCATTGAATTTTATGAATGTAAAGATTATCGCATATCTCTCTATCTATCCATATCCACATAAGGATTATCTATCCACCTTCAATCTTCGTTATTTCTATCTAATATGTATCTATCTATCTAATTATCTATGTAGGGTAATATTTACCTCTACTGCATGAAGAACAATTAGAGATAAAGTGTATGACATCACGAAATGGTAGTCTAATTCCTTGTAATTCTTCACCAATAGATTACACAACCAACATTAAAAGTAAGTCTTGTTTGGACTCTAATTTCTTACAATTTTTATATTTATAGCATGTACATTTTTCAGTTCAAAACAAGAAAGCATTATACTTTAAGCCTTTTTGGTTCAGTTATTTATTCATAACAGTATAATGTTATGATCCTTTCAACTCCAAATTTATTTGTGGCATAGACAGTATTTTAATTTTCTATTTCATTTTAAATATAATACTCAAGAAAACAATATATCCATGAAAACAAAAATGTCTTTAACAAGCTCTAAGATGAGATGCATGAAACAAATTTAATTGTGTAAGATAATAACATAAAGAATAGGACATCTGTGAACTCAACATTATTAAAGCAAGGAGAGTAATCCATCAACTAGAAAATAAAATAACAAAATGATGAAATTTAATTTTTATTAAATTTTAATATTGTGTCATTTAAATAAGTTTTTTTATTAAAGTTTAATAAAAATAGATCCATATTACACACTCTTTAAGAAATGTTTTCATTTTATACATACAAATTATAACCATTTCAATTTTTCAAGAAGAAATAACTAGCCAAAAAAAGTATGTAAAGGAGAAGGGTGTTCATGGAATACAGAAGAATCTATGACAATTACTAGTAAGAAACAAAAGCAATATTGCGTGAAATATAGGAAGGGACATCAAAAAATCCTCCACTTTGATAACGGAGACCCTGCATCCACGGATTTTTAAAAAATTAAAGAAAAAATCGAAAAAAAGATTAAAAAACAAATAATTCTCAAGATAATATATGTTCTTCAATATTAAATGTAATCTTGCTGATTAAATTGTATTAAGAATTGGGGCAATATATGTTCTCTTTATCAATTATAACAACAACATTAATACTGGTTGTTTTTAAAAGAACCAACTTAAAAACAAAAATATAACAATTAAAATAAAGATATTAAAATGAGTCAAGGCAACACTAAAATCATATGAATTGTTGCAAGTTCTTCTTTAATATCTACGTTGCATATACAAAACACACCTACACTGCTACACACATATGTATGTCACAAGAGGCACAAGTTAGTTGTTTACACAGCAGCTCACTAATTTTGCAATTTAAATTCAATAATGGCACAAGAGACACACACTAAGCCATTTTGTTTAATCATCCTTAACTCTGTTTGAAAACAACAACAAACACACGTAATTGTGCATCTTCAGCAACAACATCCACAATTATCTCATCAATCACTAAAGCTAATTAGCACCCTCAACAACATTCTTGCCATAATAATGGTTCAATCCTTTTCATCAGCATTTCTTTGTCTTCAATTACCACACTCCATTAAGGTCAGAAGACACACACACAAGAGGCACACACACATTGAATAAGATCACAGAAGACTTACGGGAAGGAAGAGCGACGAATGGCCAAGAAGCTGATGGACATGCTGCGACTAAGACCGGCCAAGATCTTGCTGGAAGCGGCAACGAAGACCGAACTAGAAGCGGCGACGGAGACCGTGCTGGAGGCGGCGGCGATGTTCAGGCTGCGATGAGAGAAAGCGACGACATTTTTGCCTCGGCCCTCAGACATGGGAAGATGACGATTTTGCAGTGAGACCGTGAGAGTGAGAGACGGTGATGGTAAGAGGGGAGAATCATGGCGGTGGAGGGGAGGAGGGTGGTAGATGGCGGTGAGAGTAGAGTCAGAGAGGTGCGAATTTCTGAAATTGTGAGAGGATTTGAATTTTGGAAGTGGAGAGAGTACAGGCTTGGTGAGCTTCTCCATCTTTTTTGGAGTTGTCTTTCTAGAAGAGAAAGTTAATTTTATGTTGGAATAATTAATGTAAATTTTTTTGTATTTATCAAATATATTTAAGTATAAAAATATTTTGTATTTATTTATTATATAAAAAATTTTTAAATAAATATTTTTTAAAAAATATAAATTATAATTTTTAAAAATAATGTTTCTGAAATTTTGTGAAAAATTTTAAAAATATCCCAAAATTTTATTTTATCTAAAATTTTTTTTATTTGTATCAAATATACCTCTAACAGCTAAATTTTCAAAAAAATTAGGACTAATTCAGCAATAATACATGACAACTATATCTAATTTTCTTGTCTTGGGTTATTCTTATTAAATTGTTGCTGAGTTGATTCAAAATTTTTTGAAAAATTAGCCTTCAGGGGTATATTTAATACAAATCGAAAACTTATGGGATAAAATTGAAACAAAATAACTCTTATGAGTATTTTTAAAACTTTTAGCAAATTTCAAAAACAAAAAATACTTTACCCTTATTATTATTAAGTAGTAATAGTAGTAGTATACTATATTTTTTTGTTGCCCGTGATATCCCCCAACCCGATAGGCCAAAGACTAATACGTCACGAATCTAAGCTCCATTTACAAGTATGCAACTGGCCAATGAGTTGCTGCACGCACAGAACGGAATTTGAACCCCCGACACTTGGTTAAACAGATGAGTAAGCTGACTATTCGACTGATCCAAGTTTGTTATAGTAGTAGTATATTTAGCAGTAGTATTGTTATAAACACTGCACTAAAAATGCCACTTCGTGTGCACCAGGCCTGATATGGTCATTTCGTGGGCATTTGGCTGGACATGCAATATATATTCATTTTGTGGAAGGAGATAGCGAAATGAAGTTGTGCAAATTTAAAAATCTTTTCAGTCAAACGTATTTTGATAATAAATTATTTTTTGTTATTTATTAAAAAAAAAGCGAAGAAATTGCCGAGTTCGTAGAACTCTAATACTAAAACCTTATTACAAACAAGAACACAACAAAACCCTGATACCATATGAAATAAGAACATAACCTTATTAAAAAGACACTATTGTCTAGAAATTGCATTGAAAAATGAGGACCCTGATACTACAAATACAGCAAAAACTTACAAGTCAGAAAAAGCAAGAAAAAGTATGAGGGGACAAAAAAAGGTTTATGCACATATGGTGAATTCCAAAGGGACACTAATAATGGCATCCAGAAAATCATCTCTTTTTCCTTCAAGAGAGTAATATGCAAGAATATGATCTGGATGCTTCATGCTTCATTACTAGAAGGAATCAACTCAATAGCCAAAAGACTGCATCTGGAAGAAGAGACACCAGGACCTTGCACCCAAAAGTACCTAAGAGAAGCTAGAAACATCGCGGAAATGGCTAGAACACACTCGGTAAAAGAGAAACTTTACTTAAAGAAGCATTGTTATAAGTTAAGCTCTGAGCCAACGGAACATACTAACATAATATTTGAGCTGATAGAATGTGTTTATCATTTATTTCTTCACTACACGAATTATGTGCCCCTGTAGTTTCATTAAGGGTACTGGTTAGTATAGGACATGTAATTATGAGCGGATAATATGACATTTAATTATATAACAATATGACAGAATGTGAGGTTTGAATTTCAGAATTGAAACTGATGCATTAGTGTATTACTTACCCAACATTGGAACCATCTCGCGGTTGATTAGACCCATTGCAGGAGTTTAATGCCTGAAACACTTAGTGGGGAAGATCAAGAATCTACATTTGTCGATGAATTAAGGTATTGGTACGATGAAATTTGAGGTGTTCAGGTTCAACAATGCTCAGGTCATTGGGTGTTGCATCTTCATCTCTGATAAAGTTATCGACAAATTATTCTTTCATTTTTCCTTTACCACTGCAAGAGGCAAAGGAAATATTCCCATATAGAACATGCTAGTAATTTTCTTCAAGTATCACTCAAATGTAACAAAGCACATGATGTTATCCTCTTGGCAAATTATAGAAAAATTTGACACTGCAAAGGATGTTACAGGAACTAATAACCAAACAGCTCATACATGAATAACAATATTCTCGTAAATTGTATGATGTATGGTCACTATCAACTATAAAATATGAAAAATAATGAAGAATAAAGTTCAATATCAATAATGTCTATCAGCAACTGTAATTGAGCAACCAAGAAAGAAAAAAGAAGCAAAATTAACTTGATCTTTCACACGATACTTTTGGTGCATCCATGAACATAATTCAAATTTACCATAAGAGGTAAGCAATTACCACTGCCACAAGATTGAGTTACATGTAGACACAGTACATGTCACAAAGAACCTTGAGTCTGAATCGAACAAGTTCTACATGTCACAAAGAACCTCTAGTCTGGATCAAGCAAGTTATGGGATTTGATAGTTTTTTTTACTCTCTTTCTTCAAGGTCCATTCTTGGTTAATGGATTCTAAGAGTATACTTGCTTCCTAGTCCAACACATTGTGTCGTCCCAAGAAATTTTCTAAAGGCATTCTCGTGCTATAAAAGTGTTCCAATCTATTGAGTCCATGTTTACATAAAGATTTAATTTTCCCTTCTATTGCCAACACCATTGGGCTTTCTGATTAAAGCAAAAACAAAAGCAAGTTTCTCACTGTGGTATAAGATGGATTTCAATTTTTCTCTTGTCCCACATTATGCAAAACAATGTTTGTATATGGATTATACCAATTCATTGCAATATTGAAATCAGTCTGTTCAATTCATCATAGATATTTTCCACTGCTGGATGAGTACGATCTTCTGAAATAAATTTTTGGACTTCACTCTGAACCTCAACCAACTATAAGCAGCAAATTTTTTTGCATTGTTTTTATTCATGAGAGATTGTACATCACCTACTTTTTCCATCTCCCACAAGTAGCGTATAAGTTGGAAAGCATGATATAAGGTGCTGCATTATGTAGATCCAACTTGAAGAGATGACCAGCTGCCAATTCTGCATTCTTGATGTCACCATTCTTTGCACAAATAGAGAGTAGGTTGGACTAAATGGGGTAATCTAGTTCATGAGTTATGCACTTGATGAAATCCATAGCTTTATCAACACCACTAGAGCGACCAATGAGGGTGACCATACAAGCATAGTGATCCAATGTTGGTGTCATCCCATGTTCACTTATTGAATTAAAATATTCCTGTCCTTTTGCGACCATGTCAGCACTGATACAAGCAGATAATACACCCAAAAAACTAATGCTATCAGGTTTGATATTTTCTTGAAGCATCCTTTCATAAAGATCCAGTCCTTCATGTGGGTTGACTATTTTGTGCATAACCATGGATCATAGAATTTCAAGTAATCATATTTCGAATAGGCATTGTCCCAAAATTTCTCCAAGCATCCAAAGTAACAGCACACTTGCAGTACAAATCAACAAGAGCACTTGACACAAGCATGCTATGATCAACACTCATTACTATTACTTTTCCATCGACAACCTGACCATGACACAAAGAAGCTAGCTTGGCACATGAGCTGACCACACTTGAAATGGTATAAATGTCAGGTCTAACATCTCCATGCAGCATGTCGCCAAACAACATCAATGCATCATCTTCTCTTCTATTCTGTGCATAACCAACTATCATTTTTGTCCAACAAATCTCATCTTTTCTAGGTATTTCACTGAACATCCTCCTTGCATCATCCACATGTCTACACTAAAAGTAAGCATTGATAACAATTGATGCTGTAACTTGGTCAGGTTTCAAATCCAATAACTTCATCTTATTAAACAATTGAAAGCACTTATCATGATTCCCTAATTTGACATATCCAGAGATCATCAGATTCCAGGAAACAACATTCTTATATGTCGTTCGATCAAAGAACCACCGTGCCCTGTGAATATCACCATACTTCGCATAGACACCAGTGATAGCATTCCATACAAAAGTGTTATCCGCACAACCAACAATAACAACTCTCTCGTGAATCTGCTTACCAAGCTTCAAATCCAAGAGCTTAGAACATGCATGCAATGCATTCACATCGGATTACTGGACGGGCTAAAACCCATCTTCTTGGATCCTCAATAAATTTTCAATGCCTTGTCTGAATGCCAATTAGTTGCAAAATAAGCAATCAAGGTGTTATAAGAAACGGAATCATGAAAAGGCATTTGGTCAAAGACAGTTCTCAAATCCTCAACCAAACCCAACTTAGCATAAGAAGAAAGCAAGGAATTCCAAGAATAAATATCTATGTGGGTCATATTATCAAACAGGTCTCGTGCATAGGAAAGTTTGCCGCATTTGGCGAACAAATGGAGGAGCTGGTTGTGGATGAAGGAGAATTTGGGTTGGAAAAGGTGAAGTTGCATGTGAGACTGCAATCTGTTGGCTTGAACAAAGTCATTTGCTCGAATGCAGTGAAGGACATGGCGCATATAGGAATTAGAAGTAGCAAGGCAGCGAAAATACAAAAATCAATAGCTTGCTTAAGATTTTGTTTAGCCATTGAAGAAGAAAGTGCAATGCCCAACCTTTTGAAAATACGACTAGCTTCAAGACGTTGACATTTTGGGGGGTGACTCCTTGAATGGCTTCCAAGTGGCATGCTCCTATTGCTCTTGCATCAATGCCCTTCTTGCTGAAAAGTTTGAAAAAAAAACCCAAAATGAATTCAAAGAACAATAGGTACAATGATATCTGTCATGCTCAAAATTAACATGCTCTGGCTTTTGTTTGGACATATATGTGGGATGTTATGTTCTCCAATCAAATACATGGCTGCCAATTGGCGATGAAAGCTATAGTATCTTAATAGGTTGCAATGCAACAACATCAGTTCATGTTGAAGGTATGTACAATATTTTACAATGCATCAAGTGCTGATGCTAGCTTTATACTACTGTTTATAAAAGACTAATAAAAAAGTTTCTTCATTGTTTACTTTTATAGAAAGTAGTTCACACCTACGGTTGTATTACATTATAATTATATTACCTGGCACTTGCCAACATATCTCACCAACAAAACAAACCAACTTAAAAATTTTAAAACTTGAAACTAATAATTTATATGTTCATAATCATTGAACTGACATGACTTAATTACTCAACAAATTTTAACTTTTAAAAACAAAATCAAACATGTATGTTTGCTTTAGGTAAAAAATGGCTTCACCCCCTTCATTTACTCTATCTCATTCTCCTTCATCGTAAACCCAAGGCCAGCTCCATTGGTTGTGACATCTTGGCTTCAGACTTGGCAACCTCCACAAGTACGTCGAAAGGAGCACATTGCCACCAAATCGCTCATTGGAAACATCATCATTGGCATTGAGGAGATGAAGGAAAAGATAATGTAGAAACGCGAAAGTGATGAGCGGATAATTTATACGTTTTTTGGCATTGTTTTTACATAGTTTTCAGTATGATTGAGTTAGTTTTTAGTATATTTTTATTAGTTTTTAATTAAAAATCACATTTATGGACTTTACTATGATTTTTTGTGTTTTTCTGTGATTTCAGGTATTTTCTGGCTGAAATTGAGGGACCTGAGCAAAAATCAGATTCAGAGGTTGAAGAAGGACTGCAGATGCTGTTGGATTCTGACCTCCCTGCACTCAAAGTGGATTTTCTGGAGCTACAGAACTCCAAATGGCGCGCTTCCAATTGAGTTGGAATTTAGACATCCAGGTCTTTCCAGCAATATATAATAGTCCATACTTTGTCCGAGTTTAGATGACACAAACTGGCGTTGAACGCCAGTTCTATGTTGCAGTCTGGCGTTCAACGCCAGAAACAAGTTGCAAAGTGGAGTTCAATGCCAGAAACACGTTACAAACTGGCGTTCAACTCCAAGAATGACCTCTCCACGCGTAAACTTCAAGCTCAGCCCAAGCACACACCAAGTGGTTCTCGAAAGTGGATTTCTGCATCAATTACTTATTTCTGTAAACCCTAGTAGCTAGTCTAGTATATATAGGACATTTTACTATTGTATTAGACATCTTGGGACGTTTAGTTCTTAGATCATGGGGGCTGGCCATTCGGCCATGCTTGAACTTTTCACTTATGTATTTTTCAACGGTAGAGTTTCTACACACCATAGATTAAGGTGTGGAGCTCTGCTGTTCCTCAAAGATTAATGCAAAGTACTACTGTTTTTCTATTCAATTCAACTTATTCTGCTTCTAAGATATTCATTCGCACTTCAATATGATGGATGTGATGATCGTGACAGTCATAAGAGGAACGAAAGCATCTCTATACGCTTATCTGAAATTCTCACCAATGAATTACATAAGTACCACTATCCTATTTTATATTTTATTTATTTTCATCCACTAATTTCTTAATACAATTTAATCTGCCTGACTGAGATTTACAAAGTGACCATAGCTTGCTTCAAGCCGACAATCTCCGTGGGATCGACCCTTACTCACATAAGGTTTATTACTTAGACGACCCAGTGCACTTGCTGGTTAGTTGTACGAAGTTGTGAAATAGATATAAGATCATGAACGTGCGTATTGAGTTTTTAGCGCCGTTACCAAGGAATGGAATGATCACGATTTCGCACACCAAGTTTTTGGCGCCGTTGCCGGGGATTGTTCGAGTTTGGACAACTGACGGTTCATCTTGTTGCTCAGATTAGGTAACTTTATTTTAATTTTAACCTTTTTGATTTTATTATTCTTATTTTCAAAAATTCAAAAAAATTTCTTCTTTTTCGTTTTTCCCAAATAATTTTCGAAAAAAAATACAAAAAAATTTTACAAAATCATAAAATCAAAAATATTTTTATGTTCCTTGTTTGAGTCTAGAGTCAAGTTTTAAGTTTGGTGTCCATTGCATCTTTTTAATTTTCTAAAAAAATTATTTTTGAAAATTTCATGCATTGCATTCTTCATGATCTTCAAGTTGTTCTTGGCCAGTCTTCTTGTTTGATCTTCATATTTTCTTGTTTTGTGTCTTTTCTTGTTTTTCATATGCATTTTTAATTTTTTAGTTTCTAAAGTTTGAAAATTTCTAAGTTTGGTGTCTTGCATGTTTTTCTTTCATTAAAAATTTTCAAAAATAAGTCTTGATGTTCATCTTGATCTTCAAAGTGTTCTTGGTGTTCATCTTGATATTCATAGTGTTCTTTGCATGCATTGTGTGTTTTAATTCATAATTTTTATGTTATGAGTCTTTTTCATATTTTTCTCTTTCTTCATTAAAAATTCAAAAATCAAAAAATATCTTTTCCTTATTTTACTCAAAATTTTCGAAAATATGATTTGATTTAGTCAAAAAGTTTTTAAATTTAATTGTTTCTTATGAATCAAATCAAATTTTCAATTTAAAAATATTATCCTTTCAAAATCTTTTTCAAAAATCAAATCTTTTTCATCTTACCTTCATATTTTCGAAAACTTTTTAAAATTGATTTTCAAAATTTTTTTCTCATTTTATTTCTTAATTTTCAAAATCTTTACTAACATTTAATATGATTGATTGAAAAATTTCAAGTTGTTACTTGCCTATTAAGAAAGATTCAATCTTTAAACTCTAGAATCATATCTTTTTAGTTTCTTGTTAGTCAAGTAATCAACTTTAGTTTTCAAAATCAAATCTTTTTAATTTTCTTTTCAAATCTTTTTCAAATTAAAATTTCAATCATATCTTTTTCAAATTCAATTTTAAAATCTTTTCTAACCCCTTATCTTTTTAAAATTGATTTTCAAATCTTATCTTTTTGTTTCAATCATATCTTTTTAAATTTCAATCATATCTTTTTTCAAAAACAAATTTCAAAACTTTTTCAATCAATCTTATCTTTTTGTTTCAATCATATCTTTTTCAAAACTACCTAACTAATCCTCTCTCTTATTTTCGAAAATTCCCTATCTCCTTTTTCAAAATTCCTTTTTAATTAACTAATTGTTTTAATTTTAATTTAATTTCAATTTTAATTTTCGAAATCTAACTTTCAATTTTAATTTTTATTTTAATTAAATTTCAAAATTCTCTCACCTCTCATCTCCTTCTATTTATTTATTCATCTACTAACACTTCTCTTTCACCCAAAAATTCGAACACCACCTCCCTTTCTGTGTTCGAGTTTTTTTCTCTTCTCTTCTTTACATTACATTCTTTTCTTCTTCTACTCACACAAAGGAATCTCTATACTGTGACATAGAGGATTCCATATTTTCTTTGTTATTCCCTTCTTTGTCATATGAGCAGGAGCAAGGACAAGAACATTCTTGTTGAAGCAGATCCTGAACCTGAAAGCACTCTGAAAAGGAAACTAAGAGAAGCTAAAATACAACAATCCAGAGACAACCTTATAGGAATTTTCGAACAGGAAGAGGAGATGGCAGCCGAAAATAATAATAATGCAAGGAGGATGCTTGGTGACTTTACTGCACCTAATTCCAATTTACATGGAAGAAGCATCTCCATCCCTGCCATTGGAGAAAACAATTTTGAGTTGAAACCTCAATTAGTTTCTCTGATGCAGCAGAACTGCAAGTTTTATGGACTTCCATCTGAAGATCCTTTTCAGTTCTTAACTGAATTCTTGCAGATATGTGATACTGTTAAGACCAATGGGGTTGATCCCGAGGTCTACAGGCTTATGCTTTTCTCGTTTGCTATAAGAGACAGAGCTAGAGTGTGATTGGACTCTCAACCCAAAGATAGCCTGAACTCTTGGGATAAGCTGGTCACGGCTTTCTTAGCCAAGTTCTTTCCTCCTCAAAAGCTGAGTAAGCTTAGAGTGGATGTTCAAACCTTCAGACAGAAAGAAGGTGAATCCCTCTATGAAGCTTGGGAGAGATATAAGCAACTGACCAAAAAGTGTCCTTCTGAAATGCTTTCAGAATGGACTATCCTGGATATATTCTATGATGGTCTGTCTGAATTAGCTAAGATGTCATTGGATACTTCTGCAGGTGGATCCATTCACCTAAAGAAAACGCCTGCAGAAGCTCAAGAACTCATTGACATGGTTGCTCAAAACCAGTTCATGTACACTTCTGAGAGGAATCCTGTGAGTAATGGGACACCTCAGAAGAAGGGAGTTCTTGAAATTGATACTCTGAATGCCATATTGGCTCAAAATAAAATATTGACTCAGCAAGTCAATATGATTTCTCAGAGTCTGAATGGAATGCAAGCTGCATCCAACAGTACTCAAGAGGCATCTTCTGAGGAAGAAGCTTATGATCTTGAGAACCCTGCAATAGCAGAGGTGAATTACATGGATGAACCCTATGGAAACACCTATAATCCCTCATGGAGAAATAATCCAAATCTCTCATGGAAGGATCAAAAGCCTCAACAAGGCTTTAACAATGGTGGAAGAAACAGGTTTAGCAATAGCAAGCCTTTTCCATCATCCACTCAGCAAAAGACAGAGAGTTCTGAGCAGAATCCATCTAACTTGGCAAATATAGTCTCTGATCTATCTAAGGCCACTCTAAGTTTCATGAATGAAACAAGGTCTTCCATTAGAAATTTGGAAGCACAAGTGGGCCAGCTGAGTAAAGGAATCACTAAAACCCCTCCTAGTACTCTCCCAAGCAATACAGAAGAGAATCCAAAAGGAGAGTGCAAGGCCATTGAATTGATTACCATGGCCGAACCTGTAAGGGAGGAAGAGGACGTGAATCCCAGTGAGGAAGACCTCCTGGGACGTACAGAGATCAATAAGGAGCTTCCCTCTGAGGAACCAAAGGACTCTGAGGCTCATCTGGAGACCATAGAGATTCCATTGAACCTCCTTATGCCATTCGTGAGCTCTGATGAGTATTCTTCTTCTGAAGAGAATAAAGATGTTACTAAAGAGCAAGTTGCCAAGTACCTTGGTGTAATCATGAAGCTGAATGCCAAATTATTTGGTAATGAGACTTGGGAAGATGAACCTCCCTTGCTCACCAATGAACTGAGTGATCTGGATCAACTGAGATTGCCTCAGAAGAAACAGGATCCTGGAAAGTTCTTAATACGTTGTACTATAGGCACCATGACCTTTGAGAAGGCTCTATGTGACCTTGGGTCAGGGATAAATCTCATGCCCCTCTCTGTAATGGAGAAACTGGGAATCTTTGAGGTGCAAGCTACCAGAATCTCATTAGAGATGGCAGACAACTCAAGAAAACAGACTTATGGTCAAGTAGAGGACGTGTTAGTAAAGATTGAAGGCCTTTACATCCCTGCTGATTTCATAATCCTGGATACTGGGAAGGATGAGGATGAATCCATCATTCTTGGAAGACCCTTCCTAGCCACAGCAAGAGCTGTGATTGATGTGGACAGAGGAGAATTGATCCTTCAACTGAAGGAGGACTCCCTTGTGTTTAAAACTCAAGGATCTCCTTCTGTAACCATGGAGAGGAAGCATGAAAAGCTTCTCTCACTGCAGAGTCAACCAAAGCCCCCACAGTCAAACTCTAAGTTTGGTGTTGAACTCCCATATCCAAACTCTAAGTTTGGTGCTGAGAGTCTATAAAATTGACCTGATCACCTGTGTGGCTCCATAAGAGCCCACTGTCAAGCTATTGACATTAAAGAAGCACTTGTTGGGAGGCAACCCAATGTTATTTAATCATTTTTATTTTATTTTCTCTTTGTTATTTCATGTTTTATTAGGATGATGATCATGTGGAGTCACAAAAACTACTGAAAAATCAAAAATAGAATGAAAAACAGCATTGAAAACAGAACACCTTGGAGGAAGGGCTTACTGGCGTTTAAACTCCAGTAAGGAGCATCTGGCTAGCGTTTAACGCCAGAACAGAGCATGAAACTGGCATTAAACGCTAGAAACAAGCAGCAGTCTGGCGTTTAAATGCCATGATTGCACCTAGAGGAAAGCTGGCGTTAAACGCCAGAAACAAGCATCAGACTGGCGTTCAACGCCAGAAACATGCACCATACTGGCGTTCAATGCCAGAAACATGCTGCAGACTGGCGTTGAACGCCCAAAACAAGCATGGAAGTGGCGTTTAACGCCAGAAACATGCTACAGTCTGGTGTTAAACGCCAGGATTGCATATATAGGGCGTTTTACACGCCTCAAAGGTGAAAGGATGAGAAATCCTCAAACACCTCAGGATCTGTGGACCCCATAGGATTCCCTCAGGATCTGTGGACCCCACAGGATTGACTCAAGAGGCAAGCCGGTTCAATTAAGAAGGCATGACCTCAAACCAGTGGCTAGGGGATGGCTAGAGTTCATTCAACACTCAATCATTCCTACTAGTAACCGTTCTGAAGTTACTATAGACCGAGCCATCATGATCTATAGTATCATGATTGGAGAAGAGGTGGAAGTTCATGAGATTATACCTCAAGAACTCTACAAGGTAGCTGGCAAGTCCTCCACTTGGGCAAGGTTAGCCTTTCCTCACTTCATATGCCACCTCTGCAATTCAGCTGGAATTGACATAGAGGGAGACATCCTCATTGAAGAGGACAAGCCCATCACTAAGAAAAGGATGGAGCAAACAAGAGAGCATGGACCTCAACATGAGCATGAAGAAATTCCTCACCATGAAATCCCTGAGATGCCTCAAGGGATGCACTTTCCTCCACAAAACTATTGGGAACAAATCAACACTTCCCTAGGTGAATTAAGTTCTAACATGGAACAATTAAGGGTGGAACATCAAGAGCACTCCATCATCCTCCATGAAATTAGAGAAGATCAAAGAGCTATGAGGGAGGAGCAAGAAAGACAAGGAAGAGACATAGAGGAGCTCAAAAGCACCATTGGTTCTTCAAGAAGAGGAAGGTGCCACCCTCACTAAGGTGGACTCATTCCTTAATCTCCTTGTTTATTTATTTTCCTGTTTTTCAATTTTCATGCTTTATGTTTGTTTATGTTTTTGTCTTCATGATCGCTAGTATTTAAGTGTCTGTGCCTTAAAGTTATGAATGTCCTATGAATCCATCACCTCTCTTGAATGAAAAATGTTTTAATTACAAAAGAACAAGAAGTACATGGTTTCAAATTCATCCTTGAAACTAGTTTAATTATTTTGATGTGGTGACAATACTTTTTGTTTTTGAATGAATGCTTGAACAGTGCATATGTCTTTTGAAGTTGTTGTTTAAGAATGTTAAATATGTTGGCTCTTGAAAGAATGATGAACAGGAGAAATGTTATTTGATAATCTGAAAAATCATAAAAATGATTCTTGAAGCAAGAAAAAGCAGTGAATACAGAAAGCTTGCGAAAAAAATGGCGAAAAAAATAGAAAAAAAAGAAAGAAAAAGCAAGCAGAAAAAGCCAAAAGCTCTTAAAACCAAGAGGCAAGAGCAAAAAGCCAGTAGCCCTTAAAACCAAAAGGCAAGGGTAAATAAAAAGGATCCAAGGCTTTGAGCATCAGTGGATAGGAGGGCCTAAAGGAATAAAATCCTGGCCTAATCAGCTAAACCAAGCTGTCCCTAACCATGTGCTTGTGGCGTGAAGGTGTCAAGTGAAAACTCGAGACTGAACGGTTAAAGTCAAGGTCCAAAGCAAAAAGAAGAGTGTGCTTAAGAACCCTGGA